>NW_015173212.1:42560-58357 GCF_001447785.1 Gekko japonicus | reverse complement strand
GCGCGCTTTACGCGCGCGCGCACATCTGCCCGACTCCCGGACCGCGGCGACGCTCCCCCGCCACGAGGGGAAGAAGATTTGGCAACCCTAGTTGGTAATCATGTTGTAGTGCTTTAGATTGCAATACATAAACAGCATTCTTTATAAGTCTTATGACTGTTTGATTGTGGGTCAGACTATCACGACTGTTGGCTTTACACTTGTTTAACTGATTGGGTCGTGTGTGTCCAGATTTTTTTGGTTACAAATTTAAGCCATGATCTAGTGAAACACTTTTCACTCCCATTGATTTCAGTGGGAAAGTAACTAATCTGCTTTACTGAAATTGAGGCAGTTTAAAATGGTTTAACTTTCTCTAGTTTATGTCATTTAACAATGGCAAACATAATACATTAAACACAAGAGACTGCACAGAAATACCAAATAGAATGAGCAATACAACAAAACAGAATAGAGTGCTCAGATTTAAAAAGGGATTAGAGACTTTGCAAAAGTGAACGGACACAGTCAATAGTGTGGAGGAGAATAGCTAAAGCTTTGGATGACCAAGAGTCAAGGTCCCCCAACTAGCTGTTCCACAGGGGACTCTTCTGACACTTAACAAGCCACCTTTACTCATATCACAGTTCTGCTCCCACTGGGTATGTTTACTGTATAGAAGAGAAGACTGAGGGTGAACATAACCACTTTTTTCAGATACCTGATGGGCTGTCACATAAAAGAGGACAAGGACTTGTTCCCTGCTGCTCCACAGGATGACTGGATCTAATTGGATCTAATTGGCTTAAGTCAGGAGTCCCTAATGTGGTGCTCATGACCACCATGGTATCCAATGACATCTTTCCTGGCACCCACCAAAGGTTTTTAGGAAGTGGGTGGGAACAGGTAGGGCTTTTGCCCAGCAAGGCTTCTGATTGGCCCTTGGAGATTTGATTGGCAGTGAAGATTATTAAAATGTTGCTTTGGCAGCAGCTGCCACCACAGCACAAGGATCTTCACTGTGTGATGGAAGGTAAATTGTGGCAGCCATTTTGTATGGCTGGCTCCACCTCCCACAGCAGCCAGGGCTTTTTTGGTAGAAAAAGCTCAACAGAAACTCATTAGCATAATAAGCCACACCCAACAGCAGAAACTCATTAGCATATTAGGCCACACCCCTGACAGCTCAGCTCCCTCCCAGGATCAGCTTCCCCAGGAGCCCTGCAGCTTGTGTGGTGCCTGGGGAACCTGAGGAGGGGAGGCAGTTTAAACTGCCTTCCCTCTCTGTATCGGCTTGGCTTCCCTAGGTGCCCCGTAGCTTGCGAGGCACCTGGGGAACCCGGGGTGGGGGGAGGCTATAGGCGTGGCCAACTCAGAAGCCAGCTGGAACTCCGTTCCTGTGTGTTTCTGCCCAAAAATAGCTCTGTCAGCAGCCATTTTGTGACAGGACAGTGTTGGAATTCCAAAGGTGCCCTCAGGCTCAAAAAAGTTGGATATCCCTGCCTTAAACTGTAGGAGGGCAGATTTCAGTCTTCTTTGCTAAAGAAGCAGAGGCTATCAGAATGCTCTAGTCTAGATTTCCTGCTTTGAGCAGGGAGTTGGACTAACTAGCCCAGGTCTCTGACAAGGTTCTGTGATTGGGGTTAGCCTCAGTTAATCTGTTCCCCTTTCTCAGCTACTCCCAGGGTTGGCCAAACTGCCAATCAGATAGCATGTCCTTTACCTTTAGATGCGACCTATCAAGTTCAGTGCTGCCCATCAGCCATATATGGCAGCCCACCAGTGCCACAGTGAACTTTCTAGCTTTGCTGCCTGGCTTGGACTGCAAATACTGAGCGGTGTGGGTTTCGTCAACCACCTGGTAGACAGCTGCAGCTCATGGTTGGTGGGGTGTGTCCACCTCGGTGAGTCCCTGGTTGTGCAGGCCACTATAAATACCCAAATCAAGAACGAGGTGAAATCTCTCTCACTCCAGAGCTGCCCTTGTTGTTTTTTCTGTCCTCCCCTTACATTAGTGAACAGAATTCCATGTTTGCCCTAAGGCAGGACCAGGTGGGAGCAGCTTCAACCTTAGTTGCAACCTGAGCTACTTCTACACTTATGTGTATACTGAGCATATGGGATTCTGTGTGGGATTTTTAAAATACACGTACGGACTTGTCACTTTCTACTTCTCCTTTCCAAACTGCAGATTCTAATAATCTTGAACTCACTGTAAGAAACGATACTTCGTTTTACTAATGTAAGACGTCTGTGTTTTCCCCCTTACCGTAACCATTTGGTATTTCTGAGTATGCATGAAACCCCCAAACGTTAGAGCTTGGTCTGCAGAACTGTCAGCTTCCCCTTTTTTCCTTGTCCCCTGGTTCCCGCTGGCCTTTGCACTATGCCATTAGCAGCTGAAACTTTTAACTAGTGCAGCTTGTCATGCAATTAAAAAAAAGCTACGCCCACAGAAATGCTCTCTTCTGCTCCACTGTTAAAGGTACAGAAACGCTGACCTCCATTGCGTTTGTGGGGAGGAAAAGGTGACAGCCCCCCCCCCCCGAAAATGAGAAACGTGAGCCCAGACTCATGCTGTTCTTCGATAAGAATTGTCCGTGCAGAATTAAAATGTTCTGAAAAGCCCAAGGCATTTTGATCAGCATCTTCCTTGGGGCCATCATGCAGCCTGAGTGTACTGTTCTTCAAAGGCAGGGCTGGTCCTACCATTCGGCGCGGTGAAGCAGATTGCCTCAGGGGGAAGAGTTTAGGGTACCATTAAAAGGGCAGGAAACAGGCAATTATTTAACGTATTATGTTTTTACCATCATGGCAAGCCCCCTTTTCTTTGCCTCTGGCACAAAAATGTTGCCAGCCATCACTGTTCGAAGGGATGAGGGAATCAGCTTTGGATCCTTGTCTCTTCTCTCTTCTTGTGGTGGTTCCTCTCTGCCCCCTAGTAAAGGTAAAGGTTTCCCTTGCTCGAAAGCCAGTCGAATCCGACTCTACGGTTGCGGTGCTCATCTTCGTTTCAAAGCCGAAGAGCCAGCGCTGTCCGAAGACGTTTCTGTGGTCATGTGGCCGGCATGACTAAACACCAAGGCACACGGAACGCTGTTACCTTCCCACCGAAGTGGTGCCTATTTATCTACTTGCAATTTCTTGCTTTCGAACTGCTAGGTTGGACAGAACTCTGCCCTCTACTGCTATATAAAACTGAAGCCCGGATATTTTCTACTCCTCACAGTCAGGGACCATGAGTCTCTGACCCGAGACCAGCTCTTCTCAGAGCTGAAGGTGTTTTGATTTAATTTATGAAGAGGGAGCCTCAAGGGATATTGGAGATGGATGAATGAAGTGAACAGCGCTCACATCCCACCAAAGTTAGACTAAACGTGCAGACAGTGGCCCAGATCCCACATGAAACACATACAAACAGGCATGAGGGAAATTTCTCAAGCAAAGGGACCCACCGTCTGAGGATAGGAGAGGGGTCTTAAGCGGTCATAATCCTCCTGGCCAGCTGTATCCCACAGCCCAAGGTTGACAGGCTTGCTGTCCACCATCACGTTGGCGGAATAATTATCAAATCTGTAATACAAGCAAGTGTCAGTTCCTTAAATCTGAATAGGAGGTACGTGGAGGGAAGCCTCTCTGCCCACACCCTGCTCTCCTCACACACGGTAGGAGAAAGGATAAATACAGAGCCCTTTAAATGGCATATAACCATTCATTTAAGGGGCATATCCACTCAGTTGTTGCCTGGGGGGGGGGGGGGGGCCTGGAAATGCCATTTCAAGCTCAGCACATGATCTTTCCAGTGACACTGACACCCCAAGCAGTCCGCCAGAATAGTACTTGGCCTTGATTATACGGGCTAATGAAGCATATGCAGGGAGTGAGGAAGTAAAACGCAGAGACTCCTGTGCAAAGTGGGCAGGCCCTTTAACTTACCATGAAGGTGCCCAGTGGAGCAATAGTGGCCAATAACAAGCCAACTCTCATAAACTCTGCCATCCCTGCAGGGACTCTCAGCTCAAACCCAGCTGGCAGTGGTGTGAGAGGAGGTTATACTGGGCAATCATCGTCACTGTGGCCTGCAAGCTGAACAGCTAAGCTTGTTCCTGGGTCACTCGCTGCTTCTGTTTTGGAGAGTGACTTGATCATTTTCTCATCCATTTCAACTCCACAAATCTGACTGTAGTCATATCTCTACACTGGCTGCTCTCTGTAATAGACAGGAGTAACCATCCTGTGCCCACAGGAAGTCTCTCAGTTTATAGTATCTGCAGTGTGATCACTATGCTTTCAGTACGGAATATCTCTCAGTTGCTGTGCACACATTTATACAGAATTCGGACTGAAGTGGTAGAATACTGAGCTGCAATACGTTGCAGGGCAACTGAGTGTGGCTCATATTCTTCTATTCCTCCCCCGCATAAAAGCCCCCTGCATGTAGCAAGCCAGGACACTAGGGACAGGTTTACACCTAATTTATGGTAAATAATTTCCCAGTCACAGTTGTACATTCAGCTGCACCATTGCAATGTGCATGGCCTGCAGCGTGAGTAGAAATCTCTTGCTAAGCCATGCCTTTCACATTGGTATTTGTATAAGGGGAACAAGACTGTAAGTTGCAGCCGACATATGGCAACCCCATAGCGTTTTCAAGGCAAAAAACATTCAGAGGTGGTGTGCCATTTCCTGCCTCTGTGTCCGTGACCCATGGACTTCTTTGGGTTTTTTTTTTAAATTTTATTTTATTTTTTTAATTTTTATAAACAAATTAAAAAACACAGAAGGACTTCTTTGGTGATCTCCCATCCAAATAACTGACCAGGGTTGACCCTGCTTAGCTTCCCAGATCTGAGAAGATCAGGCTAGCCTGGGCTATCCAGGTCAAGGCATTTCTTTATACACTAAAGGTAAATTATGGTTGAAAAAAGCAATTCATTACACCTAGTTCCCAACTTGTCATTCTCAAAATCCTCTACTGTTCCCTGCATCATACTCACACAGTGGGGATGTATTCTCCGGGGAAGGCATTGGTGGTGTAGCTGATCAGGAGGCAAGTTTTACCCACAGCTCTGAAGGGGGGGGGGGAGAGACATGATACATATTAGGTACAGCAGGAAGTAAGGAGAGACTGAAAGCAGGAATCTCCTGCAAGTTCCATGTACCCAAAGCTAGCAGAAGAGCAAGAAAAGACATCATTCATGTTTCCGCTCACTGTATTTATCAGTGTCATCTTTCCCTCAGAAAATGCTCAAAGCATCATACAAATGTTCAAACTACTTAAAATATACATCATCAATAGGATCATAAATAATTAAGATGCTAAAAAGCCATTGGACAGCACTAACACCGGCAGAACGTGTATTTTAAAGCCAAGTTAATAATCTTCCATTAGGAAGGCTTGAAGTGAGGTTGCCAGCACTGGATGGGGGGGGGGGGGCAGATCCAGATTGGGAAACTCCTGGAGATTTGGGGGTGAGGCCTGGGGAGGACAGGGACCTCAGTGCAGTACAGTGTTCTAAAGCAGGAGCGTCAAACGTAAGGTCTGGGGGCCGTCCCGGGCCATCCAGGTCTGTTATCCAGCCCATGGGCAAGGAAGAGGAGGGTGGTGGTGGCCAGTGTTCTCTCTAAGCTGATTTAGCGTGAGCTAGCTCACAGTTTATTAGCCTCCGGCTCACACATTTTTGTCTTGGCTCAGGAAGGATGGCTCCAGAGCAAACGAATGTATGCAGTAGCCAGATCGCTTGCTCACAACTTTTATGCAGTAGCTCACGAAGCAGAATTTTTGCTCACCAGACTCCACAGCTTAGAGGGAGCAGTGGCAAGAGCAGCAAAAAGACCCGTGTCTGGTTGCCTGGCTGAAGGGACCATCCCCTCCTCCTCTGTCTTGTGGTTGGGCCAGGCTGAGCTAATGCAGCCACTGCCCCCTCTTCTCCTTCTGTCAAAGATGGGGAGTCACCACCTGCCCATCAGTGCCCGTGCATTGTGCCCTTTGCTTCAGCAGCAGAAGCTGCCTCCTTTGCCACTGTCACTGCCACCTTCTTCTCCTCTGCCCACCTCTCCTGCTCTTTCTCCACTGCAATGCCGGAGAAGCCGACCTTTGGGAGGAGGGAGGAGGGAAGGAAGAAGAAGGGAGGGAGAAAGTCATTATGTGTGAAGGTGGTGGGAGCTGCTGATGGAAATGGGTGTTAGGGGGAAGTGTAGGAATGGGAATGCCAGAGTGTATGGGGGGGGGAGAGTATGAGGGACTGGAGGGAGGGGCATGGAAGGTAAGGGTTGACATGGGTGCAGTGGGGTATGTGGTGGGAACTGCACGTGGAAAGCCATGGGAGAGGAGGAGCAATATAGATGTTGGGCTGAGGGAAAGTGCTAGGTGTTTATGTTTGGGGTGGATGGCATGCAAGAGCAGGGGGCTAAGACAACAGGAGTCTTGAGCCACCTTAAAAGACTTAATGAGATTTTGTTGCATCATTTTATTTTATTTTCAAGGCATCTGTACCTTGCCTCTCTCCCCAAATGGGGACCCAAAAGCAATTTACAAGTATTGTTCACCCCATCTATGTTTTTGTTCTCATAACAGCTGTGCAGGGTACGTTAGGCTGAGAGAGTGACTGACCCAAAGTCACCCAGCAGCTTCCGTGGCAGAGTGCAGCTGATGAACCTGGGTCTCCCAGCTGTTAGTCCCCGTGCTCAGACTGCAGAACTATGGGGTGTCTTTGTGGAAGGTCAGGTCTCTAAGTGGGACTGAAGTGCAAGGAAAGGAGTGGTCAGTGGGAGCAGACTTGAGATTTGGAGGAGGGTGGATTGGTGTGGATGAATCACACAGAGGTGGTGGGAGAAAAGGTTAGGAGTTCTGGCCATGGACCAGGGGGCTGGTGAATCTGTGGAGGGTTCATGATTTTTGTGGTGGATTGAGCAAGCGCTGAAGGTGGTGGCTCCAGTTCCTTGAAGAGTTTGTGTTATATGTGTACATGTGTACATTTTGGGGTGGGCCTCTCTAAGTGGGGAAGAAACCCTGCTTCACACACAAAAAATATTTCCGGGGTTGCAGAGAAAAAAGTTGCTGGTCTAGTGTAGTAGGGAAGTGTATTTTCAGAGAGAGACCGTGGATTCCTGTGGCAGAGGTTGGGGGGGGGGGTGGAAAGGGAGAGGAAAAGATTCTCTAAGGTGGGAGGCGTGCTCAAGATGGATTACACATAGTGAGTCAGTACAGTTGACATCATGGGCCATTCACACTGCTCCCCACCTACCAATAAAAGGATGCCACAAATCGCAGGTAGGTGAGGGAGCAGTGTGACGCTGTACTGAAGGATAAACTTTCTGAAGTTAGCATTAGGAAATTTTACCAGTTTTTCTATTTGAATTACCCCCAATTTAGAGGCTTTTGCTTCTAAAATTCTATGGGGCAACGTATGTCTGTGAACAGTTATTTTCTGTAATAAAATGTCAATAAAACAAAAGTACATTCTCAGTTTACAGATACACATCTAAACAGCATACTCAAGACTGCTAAAGCACAGATGTTGACTCCAGATTTTGATGCAGTAATTCAGAGCAAGAAGTGTCAGTTATTAAAGACTGTTAAAAAAAGGAAATACTGTAAGAGTGTCAATGTTTTATGTAGGTTTGTATTTTGAGTTAAAAATATTCTTAACTGGGTTTGTCAGTGTCCTTTGTATAGTTTATATCTCTGCTACTTGGCATTCTATGTTATGGCTCACATGGCCCAGCCAGACACAATGACATTTATGTCAGATCTAGCTAGGGTTGCCAGGTCCTGCTTTGTTGCCCGTGGGGAATTTAGGGGGTGTTCCTGGAGGGGGCGGGGACATTCCCAATGTGATAATGTTACACAGAAGGGATGTCATCATATTAGGTACGCAACCCCATGGAAGGCACCATCAGCACCAGCTTGCAAGAACAATTTAAAGGGAAACTTCTCTTTAAATGGTTTTTGCAAGCGGGTGCCTTGGCTCCCCGTGCACCTGAACTCCAAGCAGCGAATTCACCGCTTGGAATTCAGAAGCACACTGTTCCCACTTGCAAAAACCATTTAAAGGGACCCTTTAAATGCTTCTTGCAAGCAGGGGCCATGCGTGCCTGAATTCCAAGCAGTGAATTCGCCGCTTGGAGTTCAGGTGTGCGGCTGGTGGCTGCTCCTCTCCCTCCCTTCAGCTCCTGCAAGATTTAAAGGGCTCTTCAGTGATGTGCTCCTGCTGATCAGCTGGAGGGCCTTTTAAATCTTGCAGGAGGGGGAGGGGTAGCTGCCCGGTGGTTGCTGTTGGGGGTGGGGCTTGGGGGTGTGACTTCCTTCCCCCACTGGCCTGCTGGCTGCTGGTGGGCAGAAGTCCACAAAATCAGGGGATCCCCCGCCCCCACCTGGGGACTGGCATCTCTAGATCCAGCCCTCCTAACAAATGAATTTGACACCTCTGCTAAAGCATCCATTTTCTCCAGGGGAGCTGATCTCTGTAGTCTGGGGATGAGCTGTAACTCCGGGGGATCCCCAGGTCCCACCTGGAGGCTGGTGTCCCTAGCTCGAAGTGAAAAAAAAAATCCACTGTGCTACAAAACTTGAGCAATTAGAAGGATTGGTGGGTTTTGTCCAAGGAGGTGGCTTGGTTGCCATCAGTGAAAATGCTCTGCTTTTGGCCAAAAAAGGACTATAAAGGGCTATAAAGCACAACTGTGCTTTAACTGGGCCCAGAAACAGGTAAGGAGCCAACAGAGCTTATCTAAAACTGGCAAGTGGGCTCCCTGAATATCACAGAATCTTACCACCACTGGTTTCCGCACCAGCTTTAGCTTCTGGGCTGCCTTTTAAGAGCACCTCCAGTGTGTGTCTAATCTAAAGTTGCTATTTAAAGGTTTAACTGTGGCTAGGTGTTGAATCTTGAGGGAAGGATGCCGCTGATGTGACCTGGATATCCATGAGCAGGACTGCATCCAAGAGCACCCCAAGCTCTGAACCTGAGCCTGAAGTGTGCTCTTGTGCAAGACCCATCTCCCCAACTCCCTAAGAACTTCCCATCTGCATCACTTTCATCTTGTATCATTACCCTAATAACGCCCCTTATTTTTTGAGAACTGTACTAACATCTTAAAAGATGATGCTGTTAAAGTGCTGCACTCAATTTGCCAGCAAATTTGGAAAACGCAACAGTGGCCACAGGATTGGAAAAGGCCAGTATACATTCCAATCCCAAAGAAGGGCAATGCCAAGGAATGTTCAAACTATCGCACAATTGCACTCATATCACACGCTAGCAAGGTCATGCTCAAGATCCTACAAGCTAGGCTTCAACAGTACGTGGACAGAGAACTGCCAGAGGTGTCTCTTAACTCACCCCTTAATGGAGGAATTGGTTGCATTATCAGACATGACGTTGAAAAGAAAGAACACATTCTGATAGTTCCTTAAAAGTGCATCATGTATTGGGGCAGGCGAGGCGGCAACGGGAGCGGCTTGGACAGCCCCCCGCCGGCCTCGGAGCGGCCCCCTTGGGTGGCTTCCACCTTGGCCGCCATCCTCATCTTCACCATCGTGGGGGGGGAGAAGAGAGAGAAGGGGGGAGAGAGAGAAGGGGGGGAGAGAGAGAAGGGGGGAGAGAGAGAACGGGGGAGAGAGAGAGAGAGACTGGGGGGAAGAGAGAGAACGGGGGAAAGAGAGAGACTGCCCCCCCGCAAGTATCGCGGGTCCCCCCTTGTACATTTTATATTTGTCATTTTCTAAAGCAACATCAAAAAGATTGGTCATATTTGTAAAAACCCAACACAGTTAGAGACAGACCACACCATCACACTAATTACTATGCAGGATGGAGAACAAGAGTATATCTTTTTTTTCCCCTAGCTGCAATCAGTTTATAATTATGGCTCTGCAAACAAAGCAACATATAACAAAAACAGCTAGAAACCACCAGCCAGTTTCAGTGCTAGAAATTTATAGTTTCTTTAGGCTTTTTATCTCCAGGGCCCTGACATGCAATTGGAAATCTGCAGTTTTTAGGCTAGTGCACTCTTCAGCAGTAGCAGCATCCAGATGTACCAGTTAATGTTCTGGAAAAACTAATTTATTAAACCAAAAACACCACCATAGAGCATGCCACAGAAAGCAAAGCTTTTTTAAAAAAAGATACAGCCAAGTGTGAGAAAAAGAAAGCTATTCTTTATTTTTTCAACAATCAGCTACTCTTCATTAAAAATATTCCCAAAATGAACTCTGCATCCCAACAGATAAGAAGTTGCACATGGATCAAGGACACCATCTTACCTATGTCCTCTCTTTCTGGCTTCCAAGCAAGCAAAATCTACAGTAGGTTGTATGTTTGCAGTTTTTCTACTGGTGTGAAAGGAAGAAGAGATCCCATGCGACTCCCAGAAAGCTATTCTAAGGTCAGAAGGAAATTTCTGCCAACAGCACTCTCCTGCAGCAGATCTCCGATATCCCTCCTGCTGTTCCTAAGGGCCCTTTCATTTTGAAGCAATCAGTGGGCTGCAGAAGGAAGGAAGGAAGGAAGGAAGGAAGGAGTGCTACCTGCTTTACAAGCAAAGATTACCTGTTTCTGTACTAAAACAGGAATCTTAGACACTTAACAGAATTTCTTCCACTTAAGCTTTGTGTATTAGAACTTTACTTCATCAGATCTGAATATCCACACTGGACTCTTGTTTTATTTTGCTGCTACAGACTAACATGGCTAACCATCTGGAATTACTGTTGTGTTTGTTTACCATTTGTTCCAGCTACTGAGTACATAGCCCGTGAAAGGAACACCCCAAGGCTAATTTCCGCTATGGTCACCAGAGATGGCAGCCCCTAACTCCAGTCCTGCCTTATGCTGTGGGCAGCAGTTTCCCATGGGTTCTTCCCACGCTGCCCCATTAAATAATTGCAGGCCCAGAGCTATGTGTGTGCAAACCCCTTCCCCCTGATTGTAATTGGAAGACAGGGCACCAATTTGGCAGCAGGGGCTCATGCAACTGGCCTCACCCACGTGGTTCTGGGCTTGCAAATATTGTCATGACATCATGGGAAGAGGCCAAAGGGAAGCAGCTTCTGAGTCACTGCAGTGCAGTCATGTACAAAAGGGATACTCAAACCAACATGGCCAGAAATGTCTATAGCACATCCCTTTCTCAGTTAAGTTGGCTGAAACGTCACTCAAAAGCAAACCTGCACAACGGACAATTTTTAAATTTGGGCTGACACCAATTTCAACATTTCCAAACAGGAATTCAAAGTTTCATCATCCTTCACTGTTCTCTGGGTAGTTTCTCAAGTTACCTTCACCTCTCTTTATGGCACACAGCTGACATTAACAAGCCTCTAATATGAGGGTGAAGTCACATGATGAGTTTTAGCAGAGGGCTCTCACAGGAGAGGTGATAAGTTAACCCCTGCATCGTATTCCCCTCCAGGACTGGATAAGTTGCTGATAGGCCAGGAAACAAAGAAAGGAAGACACTGTGCTCCTGTGTCTAGTTGGTAGGTTTGTTTGCCTGGCACTGGTCACCACACTCAGCTGGAGACAGAAAACTGCCAGTCAAATCACACTGGGTCTGTGACCCCGAATCATAAGATATCATGATCAGTGATGGATCACAGTGTGATAACTGCAGTCATCAAGAAACTATAGCAAAACGTTAAAACAACAACAACCCCCCCCCCCCGGGAGCACCTTCAGTAAGTGCTATCATCCACGATAAATGTTGGGGGAAGACTTCATGTGGTGTTAGAAAGTGCCATCAAGTCACAACCAACTTACGGCAACTCTGTAGGTTTTTCAAGGCAACAGACATCCAGAGGAGGTTTGCTACTGTCTGCCTTTGTCTCACAGCCCTGGTATTCCTTGGAGGTCTCCCATCCAAATACTACCCAGGGCTGACCCTGCTTTGGGACCAGAAGAGTCCATATCCCCTTTATTTTTGATGAGTTGATATTGGAAGGTGGGCCATAGCAACTTGCAAGTATCTAACGGGCAATTAAATTCTACATGCAGGCAGTGTTCCCTCTAAGCTGAGTTAGTGTGAGCTACCTCACAGGTTTTTTTTTTTAAGCTTCTGGCGCACGCATTTTTTGGCTTAGCTCAGCAAGGAGGGCTCCAGAGCAAACTAATTGATGCAGCAGGCAAATTGCTCGCTCACAACTTTAGTGCCAGTAGTTCACAAAGTAGAATTTTTGCTCACAGGACTCCACAGCTCAGAGGGAGCTTTGCCTGCAGGTAGCCAAGGTGACTGCATGGAGAAGAGGAGTTGGGCAGGATAGGCCAGGAGGCCTGGTAGGCTTGATCAAGTCCTGAAGAGGCAGCTAGCCCCTCTGCTTCTGTCATGAGGAACAAAACAAACCAGAATGGCGCAGTGCAACTGGCAGGGATGAACTGACTGGGGATGACAAGGGTAAGATCCCTTTAGAGATCCAATGTGGAATAGTGGTATGATGAGTGTCACATAGGAGGGAAGAACCAAATAGGCTACCTGAGCTCCTTGGAAGAAGGGTGTCGTTTAAGTATATTAGATAGGATATATTTCAGGTACACCCGTACAATCCATTTCGGATTACGAATGACACCTTTTCTGCAGGGGCAAGTTTGATGTGCCGGACATTGGAGGTGATAGAAAGCGTCACCTAATGATAATGGAGAGCCAGTTTGGTGTAGGGGTTAAGTGCGCGGACTCTAATCTGGGAGAGCCGGGTTTGGTTCCCCACTCCTCCACTTGCACCTGCTGGATGACCTTGGGCAAGCCATAACTCTGGCACAGCTGTCCTTGAAAAAGAGCAGTTTCTGTCAAGAGCTCTCTCAGCCCCACCCACCTCACAGGGTGTCTGTTGTGGGGAGGGGGAGGGAAAGGAGTTTGTAAGCCGCTCTGAGACACCTTTGGGTAGTGAAGGGCGGGGTATAAATCCAATCTCTTCTTCTCTTCTTCTTCTTCTTCTGCACATTAAACTCCTGCAGAGAGTACAAGAGCTGGCCAGGATGTTGTTTCTGATGAGTTGGTAGCCCAGTTTCAGTTCTCGTCTTCTAAACACCTTGAAGTAAGACCCAACGACATCGATTGGACTTATTTCTGGGTAAACATGCCGGTCAGGTCTGACAAAGGGAGATTTGACTTTGGAAAGTCCATACCTCGAAAAGCTTCTTGGCCTCTAAGGTGTTACTGGACTTGAATCTAGCCAGTTAGATCAAGACGATTTACAGTGGGAAGGTATAACAGTGGACTGTCATTCAGATACATATTGTACTTTTCTAGCAAATGACAGAAATTGGTTTGGGTAGGCGTTGTTTTTCTTCCCCTTCCTGCCCCAACCCCCTTTCCACCTGCATGAAATAACACTCCCTGTGGCTTCGTCTTATTTGAATTTTGTGTGTGTGTGTGTGTGTGTGCATGCTTGCACACGCCCATGTATGCATGCTTACAGACTTCCTTCCTGGCCCTTTTCAAGAGGAAGGGACTGGCAGAGTTCAGAGGCTGCCAGGGCCAGTTCATCTGCTCTTCAGACGCCAACTGACCATATTCATGACGTCATTGCAGAACCAGCTTAAGCCCTGGATGCTGAGCTCAAAATCAACCTCCTCGCTTCTCTCCTCCTACCTGTGGCAGTGATGCTTTCAACAGATTCATGCATAGAACCTGTTCTGAAACCAAGTCTGCAACCCTATGAATATTCACTAGGAAGTGAGCCCCCTCCAACTCAACAGTTCTCACATCTAAGCAAGCGCACCCAAAGGATGGCAACTCTTATCCACTGCATGCTTTTCTAAGGCCAACTTCTATGTATGGAAAATAAATGCTATTTTGAGTCACCAAGTGCTCTTCATCAAGAAGGAGGGGGCAGATTGTGGGGGGGTTTTGTGCAAGAGAGCTTTGAATTGCAGACATTTGCCTGCTGCTAACCAGCACAGAAATGATTCCAATAAAAGACATCTCCCATTTGGTCAACAAACCATGGTGACATCTGTCTGTGGCAACAACTGGATGGTCACTTTGAGAACATAGTTAGTTAGTTAGTTAGTTATATCCCACTTTCTCCCCAGTGGTAACCAAAGTGACTTATATCCTTCTCCTCCATTTTATCCTCACAACAACCCTGTGAGGTAGGTTAGGCCATGAGCGTGTGACTAGCCCAAGGTCACCCCGTGAGCTTCCACAGCATGGGTGAGAATGCAAGCCTGGGTGTCCCAGATCCTAGTCTGAGTCTCTAACCACTGCACCAAGCTGGCTGAGATGTAAGTGGTGGGCCAAAACCCTTCTCTTCTCTTCCCCCTGCATGGCAGTCTCTTGGCAAGTCCAAAGCCCACTCCATGTCCCCCTTTTCTCTTCTGAACTGGCAACTCCGGGGCTAAGTGCCGTTGCCCTGATGGCCACGTTTGGCCTCCAGCTGCTGATCCCTCATTTATTGAAGGTTACAAAGATTATTCTCCTTACATCCCAGAGATCGTAGGTGTCTTGGGCCTCTGTGGCACAAAAGATCCAGGCCTCTTTGGAAGTAAACATTTTGCTACCTTTCCATAGAAAGTTCTACCTGCAAACAGTCACATATATTCCTCTCCCCAAGATAATCAATGCAGACAAAGCCTGACCCAACCACGAGATCACAAGCACAAAAGAAACGTCTTCATGCCAAACTAATTTGAGAAAAGACTGTACAGCCCTAAGACTGCCACCCATCAAGCCCATTGGCTGCATCTATTTTGCTAAATGTTCTGGATCAGGGCCATGTTCTGCATCTCTGAAACAGGGGATTGCCCAAGAAGGCTTAAAAAATTCGCCATCTATCATTCAGCAGGTGGCAGTTCTATACTCTTTCCGCGCTCCGTCCCTGACTTTATCATCAATAGCTACGCCAGAAGATGCAACACAGAAATAGCAAACTATCTGGGCTAGAATTTCTCTCGCTGGAAATCGCTCCATTTCATGCTCCCTACTCAAGCACCCTTTCCCGCCCCTGACGCAAGCCACGGCTCCTTCTCACACTTGCCCAGCCTCTCTGAAGCACACAACTGATGGGACATCAGAGTCCAGAAGAAGTTTTTGCAAGAAAGTGTCCCCTCTTTCCCCCTTACCCTCAAATGAATGGTACATACCCATCTCCCACCACCACACATTTGATGGCTTGCATCTCTGCGGCCTGGCGGGGCTGAGGGGATCCAGCAAGTCCCAGGGGGGTGAAATGACGGCTCACAAAAGCGGATGGCGGAAAGTGCTGTACAGTTATGTCAAAACCGAAGCTGAATTGAACAGCAGGTTGTGGGCTGGGAGGAAAGGGAAGAGAGCATGTTTCTCAACCCGTTCCCCAGTGCCTTCCCCCACCGCCAGGCAGCCCTGACTGTTTGCCGGAGGGGAGGGGCATGCGAGCGTGTGGTTTGAAAGATATTTCTATCTTTGCAGGCCCCAGATGGTGAAGCATTTCCTTTCATCACATTCTGTGACTCCAAGAGTCTGGGCAGTCGGGAAAAGAGGTTGCTATGCAGCTTCCACCCAGGAAGCACCATGAAGAGGAGCAGATGCAGGGGAGGAGGACACACAGAAGGAAGGCTCTCTCTTCTCTCCTGGCACTCCAGCTGAGGGGGGGCGGAGATGCCTGGTTGAAGAACGGCTCTGGCTCTGTACCCTCTCTGATGCCACAGTGGAGATTTACAAAAGAGGCATTTCCTTCCAATGCAGAGCAAGGATTTCCCACAAACAGGAGACCCCAA
Source organism: Gekko japonicus (assembly GCF_001447785.1). Taxonomy (NCBI): domain Eukaryota; kingdom Metazoa; phylum Chordata; class Lepidosauria; order Squamata; family Gekkonidae; genus Gekko; species Gekko japonicus. Next base: position 42,683 of record NW_015173212.1, on the reverse strand, counting down.
AAGAGTGAAAGTAAACCATTCTGTAATCCTGTTCTTAGAGAAACGAATAATCTTCCCTTTCCACTTGAACGATCTGGGAAACCCTTAATTGCACACCCTGACCTCTCTCAATGGGATGTGGAA
>NW_015173212.1:39007-42459 GCF_001447785.1 Gekko japonicus | reverse complement strand
TAGCATAATAGGCCACACCCAACAGCAGAAACTCATTAGGATTGGCTACATTAGGGGTGTGTGGCCTAACATGCAAAGGAGTTCCTGCTACAAAAAAAGGCCCTGGGTTTTGACAACAAACAAGGGAAACAGAATAACAAGCAAAAGGTGGGTGTGGCTGGATAACCACACTTCTAGTAACATATGGATGCGGCCTAATGTGCTAATAAGCTGTGCTGTCAGGGGTGTGGCCCAATATGCTAATGAGTTCCTGCTGTTGGGTGTTGCCTATTATGCTAATGAGTTCCTGCTGGGCTTTTTCTACAAAAAGAGCCCTGGCTCCATCTCATCAGAACTCAGAAGCTAAGCAGGGCTGGTATTTGGATGGGAGACCACCATGGAAAACTCCGTAGAGGAAGGCTGTGGCTCACCAGCTCTGCTTCTCACTTATCTTGAAAGACCCTTGCCGGGGTCGCCATAAGTCGGCTGTGACTTGATGGCACTTGATGCGCACACACTTCTCTCAACAACCAACGTGATCTTCTTGATCAGCACCTATAATGCTCCTTAACTCTGCCCTTCAATATCTCAAGTAACTGTCACAATGAATATTAGGTATCATGATCATAAGTGAATCTGCAGACAAAAGAGAACATGTTAAAGACAGAGGATCATGTGGCTGGGGAAGCCCCGATCACTGGGATGGCCACATCTACCAACCCTTGATGGGGCCTGTCTTTCTGCAGTTGACTTGGTCAGGAATTTGGGAGTATGGCTCGATTCTTTGCTCTCTATGGACAAATATGTGTCCTCGCTGACAGAGGCTGCATTTTGCCATCTACGCCAGGCCCGCCAACTGGCTCCCTATCTGTCTCAGGTGGACCTTGCCACAGTAATTCACTCAGCAGTCACCTCAAGACTCGACTACTGTAACGTGCTCTATGCAGGGCTACCGTTGAAGATGCTTTGGAAGCATCCAGAATGCAGCTGCCAGACTGCTGGCAGGGGTGTCCTGGTCACCGCATATAACACCCATCCTACAGCAGCTGCATTGCCTCCCAATTAGTTTCCAGTGCCAATTCAAAGTGTTGGTACTTACCTTTAAAGCCCTAAATAGCCTAGGGCCCTCATGCCTTCAGGACTGCCTCTCCTGGTGTCAGGTATGCTGCCATATTGTTGATTAGCCTAGAGTTCGCCTGCCTGACCTGTGTACAAGTTGGTGCCACATTCCTTCCCTCTCGCTTCTCCCCTTGTTATCTCTGACCTTGTATTCATGCCTGTGTAGTGTCTCCACTTTAATTAACCGTGAGACTAGTTTCGTTTCTCAGTCTTTGATCGGTTGGGTCATTGTAGGGTTGCCAAGTTGATCTTCGCCGGGAGCAGGGGGCTCCTGGCCGGCGTCTGGTGTGTGCATGCGCATGTCACCCGGAAGTGACGGGAGGACGCCGGGCATGTTGGGGGCGGGGCCACGGCCATACAAGGGAAAACCATAGCGTTTTCCCTTGTATGGCCGTGGCCCCGCCCCCAGCGCACCCAGCATCCTCCTGTCACTTCCGGGTGACGCGCACGTCGGGGAGGAGTTCCCCCCGGGGCCCTATCCCGCCCGCGGGAAATGGGGCGATTGGCCCACAGTTGGGGGGGGGATACCTCTTGAATCTTCTATATCATTGTATGCTTGTTCCTCGCTCGTCATTCATAACAGTGACCATGTTATTGCAACCATAGTACTAACAATAAAGCAAAACCTTTCTCAGAAGTGTGTGCTCCGTTGTTTGGCTGTGGATCCTGACACCTGGCCTGATGCTCCCTGTCTTCTCCAATCTTCATCTCTGCATTTATTGAAGGTTCCTGGTCCAGGAGCTGCCTGCCTTGTGTCAACAAGGGTGAGGGCCTTCTCAGTAGTGGCCCTTGTCCTGTGGAACCAACTGCCCGAAAAGCTGCATGCCTTGCAGGACCTCCCTAGGTTCCGCAGGGCATTCAAGGCTGCTCTTTTTCAGGCGGCCTTTGGGTGATTCTGATCCACCAGGCAGCTGGTATACTTCAGCTGTGTCTTCACCATCCACACATCCTACTCTGCTTGATAGTGGATAGATTTTAATGGGGATAGATTTTTTACCATTTTATATTTTAAAGATAATTTATTATATCTTCATATTGGGGGGGGGGTATTTTATATGCTGGAGCTGTGGTGGCTCAAGTGGTTAAGACGCTGAACTACAGGCTGAACTACAGGCTGAACTACAGGCTGAACTACAGGCTGTGTGTTCAGCAGTTCGAGACCCGAGTGTGCCGCATGACGCAGTGAGCTCCCGTCTCTAGTTCCAACTCCTGCCAATCTAGCAGTTCGAAAGCAAGAAATTGCAAGTAGATAAATAAATACCACTTCAGTGGGAAGGTAACAGCGTTCCATGCGCCTTGATGTTTAGTCATGCCGGCCACATGACCACGGAAACGTCTTCAGACAGCGCTGGCTCTTCGGCTTTGAAATGGAGATGAGCACCGCAACCCTAGAGTCGGATTCGACTGGCTTTCAAGCAAGGGAACCTTTACTTTACCTTTTTATTTTATATGCTGTTAGCTGCCCCAAGTCCCGTTCAGGGGAGAGGGAGCAGGATATAAATTTGATAAATAAATAAATAAATAAAACTGAGTCATGCCACCCATACGCAAATCCTACTGTCACACACTCTGTTTGTGCACCCTTCAGTTAACACATTCCATAATAAAACACCTCCGTTACAACCAAGACAAACAACACAACTCTTCCCTTTATAATTTCCTGGCACCTCGGCAGGAGGACTCCTTGTGATTCTACAGTCTAACACACCAGTTAATTAATAGTGAGTAATTAGACCAGAGGAAATTATAGAATCCCTGCAAGTCTTTCTCCATAGCTGTCACCACCTAAGGAGAAGAGTTACTGGTTTATTGCTTTTAAATTGTACTGTTTTTAATTAAGATTTGTAAGCCACTTAGAGCCACGAGGAAAGGTGGGATATAAATACTTTAATTAAAAAATTAATAATAACTACCCTGACGAGCACAGCTCTCTGATTTCCTCTCTCTGCACAGGGCAGAGACATATACCCCATGCCAAATCCCAGAAATGTAGCCATGAGGGTGTCTTTGTCGAAGGTCATCTGTTATCTGTGCTAAGCAGCTACGTGGCACACAAAGTGGCCTACCTCAGTTTAAACAAGCAACTGTGGCCCTTTCTGCACTCTCCTTTTAATCCATACTCACTGCGGTGTCCTCCAAGCAATTCTGCACTAAAACCGAATTCACCTTTCTTTTTAATCCAGAGTAGGGTTGCCAAGTGGCACTTACCTTGCTGGTGGGGGACTCCCGTACGGATCCCGGTGCGCCGCATGCACATCACAGGGAAGTGACGTCATGACGCTGGGCACGCTGGGGGTGGGGCCACGACCATACAAGGGAAAACCATAGAGTTTTCCCTTGTATGGCCGTGGCCC
>NW_015173212.1:1558-38962 GCF_001447785.1 Gekko japonicus | reverse complement strand
TACATTACCCCCCCCCCCCTTTTAGTGGTCAGCCCGGTTTCAGCTTACTGTTGCGCTGGGTTATTTGGATGCTGTTTTGATGTGGGCTTAAACTGCCTCTACTCGAACACTGAGAAAATCCAGAGTGGCAGGCAAATGCAGAAAGGAAAGTCCCATCATGGGTCAACTCTCTTGCCTCGCCAGCACTGTCTTTAAACCAGGCCTTAGTAACATGCCCAGACCAATGCTCCCTCTAAGCTGTGGAGTCTTGTGAGCAAAAATTCTACTTTGTGGGCTGCTGGCATTAAAGCTGTGAGCGAGCGATTTGGCTGCTGCATCAATTAGTTTGCTCTGGAGCCCTCCTTCCTGAGCGAAGACAAAAAAGTGTGAGCCAGAGGCTAAAAAACTGTGCGCTAGCTCACGCTAACTCAGCTTAGAGGGAACACTGGGGCCCCAGACTGAAGTCAACCACTTTCCTTTTCTCTGTTAAAAACAAATCTGTCTATCTATTTAACAAGGAATGAATTATCCTTGTGATAATTGCAGCTATCATCTGATAATTCGAAGAACTGCTCTGTTACTCATTACTCCACTCCGCCAACATTAAATTATTGTGTGATTAATTATCACAATTGCCTCTTATCATACCAAGTAATTATCAAACAATGGGAGTTAATACAGAGGGTTACAGGTCTAGCAGGTGTTGGCTACAGAAACACAAGGAGGTATAATTTTGCACCTGTGGAGGGTTGAGTGTCCCCAGACACTCTGAGGTTGATGTGTCTTTCTACTGTATCCTCAGCCTTTCAGAAGAAGGCACTGTAATCACTATTATTACACTGCACAAAAGGTAATTGCTAAATTACCCGTATCATTATGATATCTATCTACTCTTTACAGATCTGTCTTCCAATGCACTGTCAAGATCTTTCACCCACAATTTTTCTCCGAGTCTCTTCTCAAGAGGTGTTTCTCATCAGCCTCCACTTATTTATCTTTGTCACATACCGCTTCCCTTTTGACCTTCCTGCTGCAGAAGGGTGAGATCACACAGTATTTTCCCTTACCTTTGCACTCAGAGGGCATTAGTACAGTTACCAGCCTTTGGGTGGGGACTCGAGATCTCCCAGAATTACAGCTATGTCCAGACACCATCAGTCGCTTATTTATTTATACTTATTTAAAATATTTATTATTTATATATTTATTAATCAAAATATTGATTGCAAGGTAGACTGCATGGTATCATACCCTAACAAGATCCCTCCCCTCCCTGGGGATCCCCCTTTCCCCTCTCAGAGGCTCTATCCTCAAATCTCCAGGTATTTCTGAGCCTGGAGTTGGCAACCCTAGACATTAGGGATATGCAACTGGAGATTTAATACACAAGAGCCGCCCCAACCTCTCCTCCATTCTTTCATAAATACTGTAAATGCTCCAAATCTCAACTGAATTATATTCAGCATTCTGTAATGGTTAAACACCTTCCTGTTTGATAATTTATTCTGGCACCTTGTTGTCTGATTCCATTTTCTTGGGCTACTGTGGTGGTGGGGAACTAACTGAGAAAACTCAGCAGATATTCAGCAGGGTCTTCTTTACGCAAACTAATCACTTCAGTGTGAAATGCTGTATAGTTCTGCCCAGCAGTCTGGGTCAAAGGCCTTCCTTCTATGTGCTTTGAAGAGTTGGTTTTTATACCCTAAGGAACATAAGAGAACTTAAGAGAAGCCAATGTTGGATCAGGCCAATGGCTCAACCAGTCCGTCAAACAGTGGCCAAAAATACCAGGTGCCATCAGGAGGTCCACCAGTGGGGCCAGGACACTACAAGCCCTCCCACTGTTGCCCCCCCCCAGCACCAAGAATACAGAGCATCACTTGCCCCAGACTGAGAGTTCCTATCTATACCTTGTGGCTAATAGCCACTGACAGACACCTCTGCTCCATATGTTTATCCAATTCCCTCTTGAAGCTGTCCATGCTTGTAGCTGCCACCACCCCCTGCGGCAGTGAATCCCATGTGTTAATCACTCTTTGGGTGAAGAAGTACTTCCTTTTATCTGTTCTAACCCGACTGCTCAGCAATTTCATTGAGTGCCCATGAGTTTTTGTATTGTGAGAAAGGGAGAAAAGTACTTCTTTCTCTACCTGCTCTATCCCATGTATAATCTTATAAACCTCGATCATGTCACCCCTCAGCCGTCATTTCTCCAAGCTAAAGAGCCCCAAGCGCTTTAACCTTTCTTCATATGGAAAGTGTTCTAACCCTATGAGTCTCAAAGCTGCTTACAATTGCTTACAATCACTTACAGTCACCTTGTGAGGTAGTTGGGACTGAGAGAGCTCTGAGAGAACTGTGACTGGTCTGAGTCTGATGGCACACTGACATCCCTCCCTTTGCACCCTGAAGTGAAGTCACTGCATCACAGGGGCACTGTGCCATTTGAGCAAAAACTCTATGTTTTAATTATAGAGTTTTACCCAAATGCCAGAGCACCCCTGGTGTCCCCCAGTGATATGCTGCCATCACTCCCAGGCACTCCAGGAGTGATGTCAGTCTGTCAGAATGCTGCTAGGGTTGCCTGCTGGGTTGCCACCAGGAGGGGATGGGGGGGGGGGTTTACAGGGTAGGGTTTGCCAGATCCAGACTGGGAACCTCCTCAGTGGGGTACAATGCCATAGAGTCCATCCTCCATAGCATCCATTTCTGAACTGAACTAGTCTGGAGATGAGCTGTAATCCCAGGGGATCCCCAGATCCCACCTGGAGGCTGGCATCCCTGAATGCTGCAGATGCCCTCCCCAGTTTCCCACTACTTTCCCCCCCCCTGCCGGCCATCTGAGTGGCAGAGGGAAGTGCCCACCAGACCTGCTTTTATGCTCTGTTATGTATAGGCTTCCCAAGTCCCCCCAAGGGGCGGGGAAACCCCCGCCCCAGAGGCCTGTTTCCCGCCGCTGGCGGATCGGGCCCCGGGGGGAACCCCACCCCGGCGTGCACGTCACCAGGAAGTGACGTTATGACGCCGGGCACGCTGGGGGCGGGGCCACGGTCATCCGAGGGAAAACTCTATGGTTTTCTTAAACATTAGACCTAAGCACTCTACCTTGCTGACAGTCATACTCCCTCCTACCACCACTCTTTCTCTCACAAACCTGTACACAAGGGCAGGTGGGAGGCCTGGACTGCCAGGGGATCCCAAAGAGACTAAATGGTACACCTGCCCCACCCTAGCTAACACACGTACATAAAGGCTTTGTGGGTATGTATTGAGGTGAAATTTCCAGACCTGAAGTCAGTGAAACAAGCTAGTCGCTAGAAATTTTACGGTGAGGGTTATGAGTACACTGGGAGGGGGGAGGTAGATTTGTTGGCCCCCTTGCCACTGAGAGTCATTGGCTGGGTAGGGTTCCCTCTCTGGGTTGGGAAATACCTGGAGATCTGGGGGATGGAGCCTGAGGAGAGTGGGGCTCGAGGAGGGAGGGGCCTCAGCAGAGTATAATGCCAAAGAGTCCACCCTCCAAAGCAGCCATTTTCTCCAGGGAACTGATCCCTGTAATCTGGAAACCAGTTGTAATTCTGGGAGAATTCCAGCCACCACCTGGGGGCTGGGAGCCCTAGGCCTCATGATGGTGTGTATGCAGGGGTCATTTCGTAGAAAAAGAGCTAGGGGAACTCATTAGCATAACTCATTAGCATATGCCACACCCCCTGACATCAGGGGCCCGGCGGTGGACCTGCAAGGCCAGCGGGAGTGTGAGGAAGCCCCGCCAAGGCCCTCCCTGGCCCCAGGCAGGCAGGGGTGGGGAGAGGCGGGGAGGAAGCAACTTACCCTCCCTCTTCTCCTGCCTCCTCCTGGCTGAATGAGGGCTGGAAGCGGGGCAGCCGGAAGCAGGGGGCAGGGCTTCGTCATGTGCCCTGCCCCCTGCACCTCACCCGGGGGAACTGTGTTCCCCCGCGTTCCCCCCCGAAATGACCTCTGTGTGTATGTGAGATTCACATTAACTGGCTGTATTAAGTGCAGTACTTCCAAAAACCACTATGTACCACATGGTATCTGTGTGTAGTCACAATCATGTGGCTTTGTAGAGGTGGGATGTCTGTGTGTGTAAAGTGCCACCAAGTCACAGCCGACATATGGGCACCCTATAAGGTTTTCAAGGCCAGAGACAAACAGAGGTGGTTTGCCATTGCCTGCCTCTGCGTATCAGCCCTGGAATTTCTTGGTGGTCTCCCATCCCAGGATAGGGTTGTCAAGTCCATTTTAGCCCCCAGCAGGGAATTTTGGGGGAGCATTCCTGGAGGGGGGGCATCCCTGACGTGATGACGTCACTTTGGGGATGTCTGCCCCCCCCCCGATGGGCACGTGGGGAAATGCCAGCTCCCTGCACTTAAAGGGGCCCCTTTAAGTGCAGGGAGCTGGAAGGTTTCGCATGCCCGATCTCTACATTTGGCACAACGTCACTTCTGGTGGCCGGGCATGTGCAAAGACATCTCCTTGTTCGTTCAGTCATGTCAAATATGCCTGATGTGTAAACCCCAGCCAGGGAAACCGTCAAGGCTGTTACAACCTCTCCCCACCCCTAACCGCCCATGGGAGGTTGTATCAATGGACTTCATCACAGACCTCCCCCTGAGCAGGGTTGAGACGGTGATATGGGTGGTGGTCAATCTGTTCTCCAAACAGGCACATTTTGTCTCATTCGCCAGCCTCCCAACTGCACGTTGGTTGACCAAGGCATTCATCCAACACATTGTTCGGTTGCAGGGCCCCCCCCCCCCATTAAGTGATCTCAGACCGCGGCTCCCAGTTCATAGCCAAGTTCTGGGGGGAACTAATGAAAGCTCTGGGGACGGACCAGGCTCTGAGTAGCACTTATCACCCCGAGACGGATGGGCAAACAGAACGGGTGAATCAAACTTTGGAACAGTTGTTGCGCTGCTTCACTAACTACCAGCAAGATGACTGGGTAGAGCTCTTGCCTTTCGTGGAGTACTGCTACAACAATGCCGTGCACTCTTCCATGGGGGTCTCCTCATTTATGGTGGTGGAGGAGGAGGAGAGGAGATTGGATTTATACCCTGCCCTTCACTACCCAAGGGAGTCTCAGAGTGGCTTACAAACTCCTTTCCCTTCCCCTCCCCACAACAGACACCCTGTGAGGTAGGTGGGGCTGAGCGACCTCTGACAGAAACTGTTCTTTTTCAAGAACAGCTGTGCCAGAACTATGGCTTGCCCAAGGTCATCCAGCAGGAGCAAGTGGAGGAGTGGGGAATCAAACCCGGTTCTCCCAGATTAGAGTCCGCGCACTTAACCATGGCTATGAGGGGGCCCCCTCCCCTTTTTGACAGACCATGACTTGCAGGGGGGGGAGGTTGCGGACTGGTGTGCGAATCTCCATAAGGCTTGGCCCCTGGTGGAGAAATCTCCGGAAGCAGCCAAGGCGGCTTATAAGATACAGGCCAACAAGAAACGGACTATGGGCTGGGATGTTCAACCAGGGGACTCTGTGTATGTTTCCACCAAGAACATTAAAGGGTTGCAACTGAGCTGCAAGTTGGGGTGGAAGTATGTGGGCCCGTTTAAGGTTACTTGGAAAATCAATGAGGTGACTGTTGAACTGGCCCTCCCTAAAACCCTTAAACATTTGCATCCTGTTTTTCACTTCAGTCTCTTGAAAAAGGATCCAGGGCCCAACGTCTGGTGACCTCAACGCTCCTTGCCCCCCCCCCCCGATGGTGAATGGCGATCAGCATTATGAAATCTCTCATATTTGGATTCGGAAATGAGGCAGGTACGTCTCTTTTATCTAGTGGAGTGGACTGATTTTGGCCTGGAACATCGTGAATGGGTGGAGGCTTCGGATGTCAGTGCCCCTCGGCTCCTTCAAGACTTTCAGGACTTTCACTCCGCTTTTCCAGGGGAGGCGGGGGGAGGGGTCGGGGGGGCAGGATATCAACTAGTGCTGCCATGTAATGGAATCTGGGGGGAGGGTGCTGGGCCTCCTCGTTTTCTCACTCTTCTTGAATGTTTGATTGGAAAGCCTGACAGTGTGTGAAAATAGACAGGTAGTTTCACCCATCCATGGTATGGCAGGGAAATAACATCACCTGGTAAATTAACATCCCATTAAGCCTCTACTAAAGGGGCAGGACATTTTTCTACTGGCTTCTTGGCAGTCCTACAGTTCCAGCAGGCTTCATTTGAAAAGAGGCATTCCCTTTTGGCTCACACTATCGAAGGCATGCCTCTGATAAGGATGCTGCTTGCATGACATCTGCAGTTTTTATGTATTGTACTCAAATAATCTTTTTGAAAAAATTAATCTCCCTGGTAAAATTTACTAGGGCACTTTTTTAGTTAATCGAAGTATTTTGATAATTCGTTAGTTGATCAAATGTGGCAGCTCTAGAATATGTATTTTGTACAATAGGTACCACTACAGTGGGAAGGTAACAGTGTTCCATGCGCCTTGGTGTTTAGTCGTGCCGGCCACATGACCACGGAAATGTCTTCGGACAGCGCTGGCTCTTCGGCTTTGAAACGGACATGAGCACCGCAACCCTAGAGTCGGATTCGACTGGCTTTCGAGCAAGGGAACCTTTACCTTTTATCCAGCTGAGGGCGCTGTTGCTCTGGTTCCACCGTCCTGCGTCATAGAGATGGCAGAAAGACTGGTGCCGATTTTCAGCATTTCCTATTTCTCCCCTCTGCCATTTGCGGAAGATAATAACAGGAAGTAAAAAAGGAATTCTTGATATGCTGGTTCCACTTTGGGACACTTGAGCATACCTCGTGACTCCTAGGAAACAAAACTGATGATGTGTGTAACTTTGAGGGGGGTTGTGGTTTGGGGTTGGAGGAGGGGGGGGAGAAAGGGACAGGCCCCGAGGTATGCGGAATGAAGGGTAAAGCCTGTCAAGTCATCAATCCATGGGAGGAGATACTTCAACAACCCCTTAAAGCAGTGGTTCTCAACCTTCCTAATGCCACAACCCTTTAATACAGTTCCTCATGTTGTGGTGACCCCCCAACCATAAAATGATTTTCGTTGCTATCATAAGACCATCGAAAATTTGTGTTTTCCGATGGTCTTAGGCAACCCCTGTGAAAGGGTCGTTCGATCCCCAAAGGGGTCGCGACTGTCAGCTATGCTGCCAAGAGTATGGTTTATGTTTCTAATTGCTGTGCATTCCTTCCCATGCGCTTAATTGCATCTTAGCTGTGACGCATATCTTTCAAGGCCACTGGAGGAGTTGATGTGTCTACAATTCGTGGGAAGCTTCTTCCCTTCCCTGCTTCTGCAGCCGTTAGTTCTCAGCCAAATGCCGCGCGCGGGAACCCACTTAATTGGGTACTACGTGGGGGTTGGTTTTTTTGCATACGAATGCCCTATATCCTATTATGCACATAGGTAACCTGCCATTCCTAATAGTGTTCATGTTACTGCATCTATGGCTTTTCAATAAAAGTAAAACCTTCCTGGAAGCGTGTACTTCGTTGTTTTGCTGTGGATCCTGACAGCGACCCACAGGTTGAGAACCGCTGCCTTAAAGTCTCTAGTGAAATGGAGCCGATAGATCAGGCAGAGGGAAGAGACAAAGGTTAATCATAGGGCTGTCAGCTCTGGCTTGGGAAATTCATGGAGATTTGGGGATAGAGCCTGGAGAGAGGAGGGGCGTGGGGAGAGGAGGAACCCCAGTGGGGCATAATGCCATAGAGTCCAACCTCCAAAGCAGCCACAAGGGAACTGCTCTCCGAAGTCCAGGTGTAATTCCTAGAGAGCTCCAGTCTCCACCTGGAGGATGGCAACCCTACTCTGTGCACAAGCTACGTAAGATAGTTTAGGGACTCTGGGTTATGAGTGGCCTCTAAATTTAAAAAAGACTAAAAATTCCTAAATTATACCCCCTCCCTTCCTTTTGGCGAATGCTATATGTCCCTTACACATTGGGTTGCCAGATCCAGGTTGGGAAACATGGAACAGCCACCAGGATCTGAACAATCCAAGTCAGTACAGCTCCTTGAGGACAACCAAGGGTGCATAAAACTTGCACCGATGGAGAAGATCAACTCAAGAACTAAACACGTGGATGTGAAGCATCACCTAGTAAGAAACATGCGAGAAGAAGGGCTTGTTGAGTTGGAATACTATCCTACAGAGGAAATGATTGCAGATGCACTCACCAAACCACTTTCTCGAGAAAAGTTTGAAAGTCTACGTAAGAAGATGAATCATGTGGACTTTGTGCACTAGACCTTGAGAAAGGGGTGTTGGAAAAGGCAATGTCTGAGCACTTGCTGTTACCTGGGCATGCACCGCAGTGGTCAGGTCTGTTCGGGAAAGGCACAGCTGACTAACCAGATGAAACTGGTAACAGCCACTCCTTATGTGCTCATGTTCCATTCAGGAATGTGCATCAGGGAGCCGGGACTGGCCCTGCTTGTGTACCTATGGAGCCAAATGTGTGTGCAGTTGGAGAAATGTGTGATATGTAGCAACTGTCCTTTTCCTAAGTAAGATTAACGGAGATGCACAAGTATTACAAAGGATTGACATACACCTTCCCGAAGATTGGGCCACCATGGGAGAGCCAGACAACGCAACAGCACACCACACTTGCTATCGCAATTGCATTGTGGTCACCTATACGGAAGTCGGAACACCGTCAGCTTGGGATCATTCCGTTCCATGCCATCCTTTCTCCATAGCCCCTCCTCTTGTTTCCTGCCACATTGCTGAAGCAGAAGGGCGTTATTCATACAAGTCCCAAGTTGCTTAACTGGCCACATGGAGAAGCAGAGATCAGTGGCTGCATCTAGACGGCAAGAGTTTTCAGTGTTCCTTCCGCTGCAATGGAACTTCCACATGCTGGGTTTCCTCCATATTTCCCTTGCCCCAGGCCCTTACAACGGCCTCCTTAATAAGAAGATGCTCTGGAATTCCAAGTTCCCTCAGTTCTTTCTCCCACAGTATGCTAAATAAAACTGTACAGCTAAAGTTGCAGTCCTAAGCAGTAGTACTTGAGTAATATTTAGGATCAGGATATCTTTGGCCATGCTGTTGCTTGGGCCAGCACACTGAGGACACCAATTCTGCTCATTCGCAGGCACCAGCCACACAGGAGGTACCAGGTGCTGGCTCCTAAACCCATGCCACCACTGGATGATTTGGACCCAGCCAGTGGTGGTGTGTGAGCAGGCGATAGATATGCCTTCTGTGGTGATAATTTAGAGACATTCCCTTAGGTTTATCTGTGTTTAAGGGACTGGTAGTTTAATGGCTTCACCAGGGGTCGTTTAGTAGAAAAAGAGCTAGGGGAACTCATTAGCATAACTCATTAGCATATGCCACACCCCTGACATCACCGGAAGTGTGTCATAAGGCCACACCCACCACTCAGTCTTAGTCTTAAAGGTTAGTCTTAAAGGTGCTATTTGTTAGTCTTAAAGGTGCTATTTGAACTCTTGGACTATTTTGCAGCAACAGACTAACACAGCTACCTCGGGGAAGCTCCTGGATGGGGCTGGGAGTCCTTACGGAGGCCACGTGGAGTGGCCTCGGCCAGGCAGAGGGGGAGGACGCCAACTTACCCTCCTGCTTCTTCCTCCTTCTGCAACAGAATGAGGCTGGAAGCAGGGGGCAGCCAGAAGAAGGGGGCGGGGCTTCGTTGTGTGCCCCGCCCCCGCACCTCACCCGGGGGAACTGCGATCCCCCGCGATCCCCCCCGAATCCACCTCTGGGCTTCACTGATGTTGGATCTAGGATAAGGTTTACAGTAGATTCCTAAGAGTTATACCCTTTTAAAGCCACAGCGGGCTTAAGAAGATATGACTGCCCTCTATGAGACTGCTGTTTTAGACGGGTTAGTTGCTTTTCATATTAATGTTGCTTTAAGCCATTCCTCATTCTGGTGTTCTTTATTATTGGCTATAGCACCTTCCTTGGAATGACAAAATACTTTGCTCTGGCCATGCTAAGGCTCACGGTACATATCCTGAGGTTCAAGACCCTGCTCGACAAGAACAGAATGGCCCCTCTTGTGGACATGATGCACCGGCACTGTGGGTTTTCCAGGAAACACCCAAAGTTCATTAACGTTCATGTTGCAATATGAGCAAATGGTTTCCTCTGTCAATCAGAACAGATGAGGAGGAACCAGGAGGAAAGGGAGGAGTCACAATCCAGAGCAGATCTCTTGGGTTGCTGCCTGCTGTTTAGCTACGATTGCACTGAAGTCACTTTAATTCTGAAGAAGCAAAGGGGACGAGAAACCGGCAGCTACACTGTACCTGGGGCCGCTGTGAGACTTCACGATGGATGTCTGTCCCACCAGTAAGTCTTCTCTTAAAAGAAATTTTGAGCATGCCTTTAGTCTATCTTCTTTGTATATGTGCTGGGAATCCAAAATGACTTCATCTGATAGAAGCACAATCAACTCAACCAAAAGTGTTAAAAGGGAAATGAGAAAGTGGGAGTTGCTCTTATTTTAGGGTGTGACTTTAAGGACTGCCAGTCTTGTTTAGGCTTTAAAAAATCTTTCCAATATCTCTAAAGAATCTGTGACTTAAAGGGAGAGAATCCAGCCCCTGTGCCATTTTGACACAAGGCTGTTTACTACCTTTGGGGCTGTGCCACTTCTTTGGGAGTGTGTCCCACTGAAACACCTGGGACTTCTTTCTGAGTAAATGTGCATGGGTTTCTGAATGTATCTGCATTTGTGTAATTTTCAAGTAATGATGAGCACACATTATACCTGCGAGAGGAAGGTATAATTCCGCATACTGGTGTTTCAGTAAAGTACATGAGAGAGAAAGGAAAATGTTAGAATAAGGACAATCCAGAAGGCTAGAATTGTACAATTTTAATGTTTTTTCCATGGTTCTTGTGTAGGAGTGCTTCACAAAGCCACAATTTCTTGGTTTCAGTTTAGAAGAGGAACTATTAAAGTTGGGTCTTAGCAACCCCTTTAAAGTATCAACAATCAGATGAGATGATAAAATTTAATTAACACATGGCAGGGTTTCTTTTCCAGTTCAGACAGATGTTTTGTGCCCCCACCCCCAGCTTAGGTCAGAACAATAAGCCAACAACCCTAATGTCATACACAGGAGACAGAATGTCAAGATCTATTATGTACCCAGCAGGTTTGATCTGTGCCTCATTTTGATCCCAGAACAGGGTACCCCATGCAGATAAGCAAATGCTGCAGGCTGGGGAAAGGGAAACACAGAACATAGACACAAAAGAAAATACAGTTTCTGGCTAACTCCAAACTTACAAGGTTTCTTTCAGGGGACACAGCTTGTCATTCAGGTTAAGCTGAAATCCCCTCTTCTCTACAGAGCTTTGAAAAGGCACAGGTTTCCCTGTCCTCCTTTGCACCAGAAAAACTATACCAGAAATATAGTCTATATAAACGATGCATAGTATAGGATAGGATAAACTACATGGAACGATACCTGAAGTTGCTAACAGGTAAGATGATCATAACTGTTGCTTCAGATCCAGTGATGAGGGCGTCTCCACTGCCCTAATATCAATGGCTAGGAATCAAGTATCCCAAGTTTGGAGTTAACCAGAAACTGTATTTTCTTTTGTTTCTATAGTCTGTGTTTCCTTTCCCTTAACCCCCAGCATTTTCTTATCTGCATGGGCTTAAACTACTATCTTCAACTCCTAGAGGCTGTCTGTGTTAGTTTCTACCACCACCCCATCACAAGCCCCTTCACCCACCTACCAGGAATATTCAGAGGGGAGAGGCCCATTTTTTTGTGAAGACTAGAAAACCCAGGCTTCCCTCTTGGGCAGAAAGGGAAATGCCCCCCCCCCCCCCGAGACCCTGGCCTGACCTGGAACAATCTATCATTATCTCAAAGGGTTAATTCCCCCCCCATAGATCTAAGTAGGCTTTAACCTTGTATGTCCTAGCAGATCCAGCGCACCTATTACACATGGAAGGGATGCCATAAAAGCCATGTAGAGTGAAGAAAGTAATTGTTTGTGAGTTTTGGGGAGCAGATAAGGGAAATAAATGTGCATGATTTTTCAGAATTGATCAAGATGCGGCCTATCTATACAGCCTTCACACTAGCCCTATGAGTGATCTATGTACAGTTTACACTTGCATTTCTTTATACATCCATTCTCATGTTATGTTCATCTCATGTACAGCTCAACATTTGATTTAAACCCCACATTTTCCCTGGTACTGGCCCTCAGTTTCATTTGTAAAGTAAACATGTGTTGGCTCTTTCTTACAGAAAGATGTACATGTGTTCACTGTAACATGTGAACAGAACTTCTCTGGAAAGTTCTTGGGATAAAGAACTAATAAAAGGAAGTTGGTATTAGCATAGCAGAAATGTTTGCATTTATTGTTATAGAGAAACTCCCTAAGCCTTTCTTTTAGGTTGACCTAGGGCTGCTGAGAGGGAGGGAACAGGGGTACAGACGTACAGTAGGTCAAGTTGTCCTCAGAGCCCAGAGGTTTGGACAGGGTGTTTCTGGGAATAGTGGCAGCATCTCTGTTCTTCTGGTTCTTCTGAATGTGAAGGGGGGCCAGAGAACATTTTTGTGGGTCCACCATGGTAGTTTTCAGCAGCCCTGGTTGCTACTTCCTGGAGAAGACTAGGCATGGAATAAAATCTTGCCAATTTACTCCTGCTTATTTGTGAATCCCTCCCCAAATAATAGGGAGCTGCAGTGGCTCAAGTGGTTAAGACGCTGAACTGCAGGCTGTGGAAGATCAGTAGTTCAGCAGTTCGAGACCCAAGTGTGCCGAGTGACGGAGTGAGCTCCCGTCTCTAGTTCCAGCTCCTGCCAACCTAGTAGTTCGAAAGCAAGAAATTGCAAGTAGATAAATAGGTACCACTTCAGTGGGAAGGGAACAGCGTTCCGTGCGCCTTGGTGTTTAATCATGCCGGCCACATGACCACAGAAATGTCTTTGGACAGCGCTGGCTCTTCGGCTTTGAAACGGAGATGAGCACCACAACCCTAGATTCCGATTCGACTGGCTTTCAAGCAAGGGAACCTTTACCTTTTTTACCCCAAATAATATTTCAATAGCTTTGCATGCCAGGTGTGGTGTAGGCTTTGCAACTTTTAAATGGGTCCCCCTAGCTGTCCTTTTAATATCAGTCTGATCCGCAAGCCATTATCAAGCAATGAAAATCTTCAACTGCGCCTTTCCAAATACTATTAAAGGGGATTTTTCCCCCCCTGGCCAGCTGGCAATCTTAGGGAGAGGAAACTAGCTAGAGAGAAGGACTGTCCACAATCCTTTCCCACTCAAAGGGCAGCAGCTCTGACTCCCAAACAAACAACATTTCTCAAGACCTGCTTCTAAAGACATGGAAGGCGAAAACTTGTCCCCTTCCCCCCCACTGCAGTTTGGTGTAGTGGTTAAGAGCGGCGGACTCTAATCTGGAAAACTGGTTTGATTCCCCACTCATCCACATGCGGCCAGCCATGTGACCTTGGGTCGGTCACAGTTCTCTCAGAGCTGTTCTCTCACGACCAGTTCCCTCAAAGCTCTCAGCCCTACCTACCACACAGGGTGTCTGTTGTTGGGAGAGGAAGGGAAGGAGGTTGTAAACCACTCTGAGACTCCGAGTGAAGGGTTGGGTATAAATCCAATCTCCTCTTCTTCTTCCCCCCATCCACAAGCCCGAGAAGCCCCTTTGTTCTCCTGGACTGACTCAGTCCCGGTTCCAAACTAGACAGTTCCAAACTAGATGGTTTCCCCGGCCCAAGTTTCATTGCCTTCAGTCACAGGGCAACAGCTGGGAATTAATTTCTAAAGCACCTTGGGGGCCTGATTCATATTGGTAGGGTTGACAGCTCTGGGTTGGGAAATACCTGGAGATTTTGGGGGTGGAGCCTGAGGAGGGAGGGGTCTGGGGAGGGGAGGGACTTCAAAGGGATATGATGCCATAGGGTTCACCTTCCAATGCAGCCATTTTCTCCAGGTAAGATGATCTATGTCATCTGGAGATCAGTCGTAATCCCAGGAGATCTCCAGCCGCCACCTACATATTGGGACTGTGGCATGGGAAGAGAAGGGCTTCAGCTCCTCTCCACCACCACCACCCATACTCTCCTAACATGAAGTGGCCTCAGGGATGTTGTTTGCCCCACTGGGGGACTGCATGTGCAGCCCAGCAGGACACATGCAGCCCCCCCCCCCCCCCCGGAAAAAAAAGATCCCCCCCCCCCCACAGGGAAAAAAAAAGGAAAAAGGGGGGGGGGGGGGGGGGCAGAAAGTGAAGGAACTTCCCCTCTCAAGTGACAGTTCTGATCTGAATCAGCCCCTGTGGCACTTGCGACATTAGCTCAGAGCAACTGCCCTCTGACTGAAGACACTGATAGCTGTTAAAAAGCATAATGGCCTAGAAAGGGAAGGGTGGTAGATAGGGTTGCCAACTTCCAGGTGGGGCCTGGAGAGCTGCTGGAATTACAGCTGTTCTCCAGACTACAGAGATCAGTTCCCCTGGAGAAAAGGGAGGCTTTGGAGGGGGGACTCTATGGCACCACATCCCTGCTTCCCTCCCCTCCCCTCCCCTCCCAGGCTTTAGGCTGAAATCTCCAGGAATTTCCCAGTCTGGAGTTGACAGCCCTCATGCTAGCGCTGTCTGAGTCTGAAGCATCCTGCTGGGTTCCTGCCTAGGGCCAGCTGGCAGAGAGCTCCCTTGCGTGGGAAAATAGACACTACCCAAGTCAGAGTTTTGTGTCGCTTCTGTGGGTTTCCGTTCTTCAGCTCACAAACCTGGACAGAGATTGATCTTCAGAGGATTTCTTCAAAGCAGATGTTAGATTTCTATCTATTGATGGATCAAGCTGTGAAAGGCAGATCCTCTTGTCAATGGTTTCTTTTTTAAGATATCTAGCAGCTAGCAATTTCGAGGGGAAAAACAATCAGATTATCCACCATCTGCCCAAAAACCGAATCCACAAAACGCCTGCCAAGGAACAACAAAGAAATGAAAGAGCATAAATTAAGCTCACTGACCTTCTTTATGTGCTTTAAATATGGCTTATATTTTTCTTTGTCCCTTTTCCCTTTCCCATGTGTGAACTATGCTGAATATCTGTTTCTTCCTCTCCTGTTTTCCTTCTGATTGGTCAGATGGGCAAATCATCCTATTTCTTCACTCATTCTTTGATAACTGGAATTGAAAAAGATCAAAAATTATATCAGGAATTATTAAGAAAGGGACTGAAAATAAAATGTCCTCTGTCATCCATAAAGCTCTTCTGTGGTGTGACCACATTTGGGATGCTGTGCACAGTTCAAATTACCCTGGTCAAAACAGAGCTGGGAAAAGTCCAGAAAAAGGCACCCAGAAATGATGGAGAGGTTAGAACACCTGTCCCATGAGCATTTGGCTTCCTAGTTTATAAAAAGACAACTAGGTTGGGGGAGGTTGACAAAAATCATACTGTTGTGAACACTTTTCCCAGCACGGTATGGTGGTTAGTATGTTGAATTAGGATCTCGAGGACCCAGGTTCAAACCCTTGTTCTGCCATGGAAGCTTGCTGGATGGCCTTGGGCCGATCACCCGCCCCTCAGCCTAACCAACCTCACAAGATTGTTGTTTGGGGATAAAATGGAACAAGGGAAAACAATCTCGCCAGCTGCTTTGGGTCCCCACTGGGGAGAAAAGCAAAGTATAAACATTTAAATATGCAAATATAGTCACCCTTTCTCATAACAATAGAATTTGTGGCTGCCCAATGAGGAGTTCAGATTAATTCATGCAGGTGGGTCTGTTAAGAGCCATCAGCCACGATGGCCAAAATGAAGTTGTCTGTGTGCCAGAGGCACAGGATAGATTCCAGGAGAGGGCTGGACTAGATAGATGCTTGCCTCAGTCTGACAGGATTCCTCACATTAGAAAATAAAACCAATTCCCTTGGACTATCATATTAATCTGCACGGACACATTACTGACACCACGCAAAAAGTATTGCTGACCTTTTACATTTTTCTCAGACCCTTCCTTGATAGATGTGAATCTTCCTCAGTAGACGGTATTTATTTGGGCATCAGCGTGTAACTTGGCTGCAGGCCCCACTGCTTCCAGAGAACAGGCCAGTCATTGCCTTTATGAAGAACTCTTGTAAGCATCTTGCCTCCTCCCTGGTCACGTTGGTAGTGAACAATGGATCACACAACCACTTGCGTGCTTTCATCCAAGAACCCTATTTGCAAATGGCCTTCATTTTCTGCAGGTTCAAGACACCTTGTCTTCCCAAAGCAAGGTGCACTAGTCATGCTCTCCCCTCCCCCCCAACAATTCTGGCAATACCACAGGTGCTTGGCCAAGGTAGAAATGATAACAGGTATTGGTAATGGCCACCATGTCCTCATGAACTGGCAGCCCACTCATGAACTGGCAGCCCCCTCATGAACTGGCAGGGGTGAGCAGAGCTTCTATGGAATGGCAGCCCCCTCCTCACTGTGGTGTCCCACAAGGACACTTTGGTAGCTTGGCTGGAGAACCAATCCTGAGGATCAAAAAGGTGGAGAAAGATAACTGGTGGCATGGGAAAGTATGCATGGCTTAATGTGCCAGCTGTGCTTGCGCTAATGTGAATTGTCCCTAAATGTAGATCAGTGATGCCGATATTTCCAGAAGAGAAGGCCATTTTCTTCCTTCAGCCAATCAAATCTTGTGGTATGGGGGGGCACTATTTGTTCCATCCCCTTATCCCTCCAAAGAACTATGTCATAGCTTCCTCTTTTCTACTGTATATTTAGCAATGGTCCTGCACGTGAGATCCAAAATAGAGAAAAAAGTTTCCAGGGCGACCGGAGTGGACTTCCCATTTCTATCCAGACACGAGAAGATAAAATGATAGAGTGCACAAGATTCTTTACAGCATAGAGATATATGTGCTTGCCAAGGGAAAATCATGCCTAAAACAGCCTTAAGTGTTCCAGTTTACTTTCTTTATTTTGAATGTCTATATGGATCTCTGTTTGATAAGCTCATTGTAATGGGAAGTAATAACAAAATCCCTCTAAACAGGCTATAGGTAAAGGTAAAGGTTCCCTTGCTCGAAAGCCAGTCGAATCCGACTCTAGGGTTGCGGTGCTCATCTCCGTTTCAAAGCCGAAGAGCCAGCGCTGTCCGAAGACGTTTCCGTGGTCATGTGGCCGGCATGACTAAACACCAAGGCGCACAGAACGCTGTTACCTTCCCACCAAAGTGGTCCCTATTTATCTACTTGCAATTTCTTGCTTTCTAACTGCTAGGTTGGCAGGAGCTGGAACTAGAGACGGGAGCTCACCCTGTCTTGCGGCACCCGGGTCTTGAACCGCTGAACTACTGACCTTCCACAGCCTGCAGTTCAGCGTCTTAACCACTTGAGCCACCGCAGCTCCTGGAAAACAGGCTATAGCAAGTAACAAATAAATACACCTGTTAAAATCATAGTATCTAGAAAAGAAATGTTTTATACCCTTCCCAGGACCCGAACAAATAGGCACCTTCCCTAATCTCTTTAGGCAGAAGGGTCCAGAGGTTTGGGGCAATACCCATAAAGGCCTTTGCTCCTTGGCTGCCAGTGATGGAGCAGAGAGAAGACTTTGCCTCTCACCGGAGAAAACTTTGGTTTTTAAAAACCTGTTCAATTCAAAAACTATTCTGAATATCCAGTTCAATTTTTAAGAGAGATATGAATTTGAACACTGAGGCTTATTTTCGGTTACAGCAAAGAGCTTCCCATTTGCTGCTGGACTCTTGCCGAGTGCTCTAAGCAACCTTTATTTAACTGTAGGAACTGGCACCCCAAGACCACTACTTCTGCTTTGGTTTGGTCTTAACTGAGTCATACCGTGGTCTTTTCATCTCTGACATCATTTGCCCAACTTCCTACGCCTGAAAGCGGAACCGAGCACAACTTTTCAGGCTACTTCTGTGTGAAGCCACTACTTGGTAGCAAGGCCCCCCTCGTTTCTGCAAATCCACAAATGTTTCAGCCTCATGTAAGATGGAGGAAGGGAAAACAAAGGTTTTTAGTTTTTTAACATACCTTTCCCCATATGTTCCTCCACGGGCACTACGGTCGGGGACACAACACCTCCTGATGATGTCAGGCCCCAAGGAGGCCAGGCTGGCTGCTACCAGGGCCAGAGCTTTTTCGGTGGTGGCTCCTGCCTGGTGGAACGAGCTCCTGGAGGAGATCCGGGCCCTGCGGGACCTTGTGCAGTTCCGCAGGGCCTGCAAGACGGAGCTCTTCCGCCAGGCTTTCAAGTAGGAGCCGCCACCACTACTGTACCATCGTGATGTTACCATCAGTATTGTCTGGCCCTGGGAAGAGAGAACGACAGTGTTGCGTGGAACTGAGAGTGGAAGTACTATCTTGCGGAAGATCAGACTGGAACAGCTGGAGCAGTTCTTTTGATGTAAATGTAGTAATGATTTTATATGGTTTTAATTTGTTTTATCTGTTGGCTTGTGCCTATTTGTGAGCCGCTCTGAGCCCGCGCTGCGGGGAGGGCAGGGCTATAAATTGAATTTATAAATAAATATAAATATTAATAGAAGACACGTTTTAAAACCTAAGGGCTATGTTCCCACTGAGTGTGAACTTATTATTTGTGCAGAACTTTCCCACAAAATGTTTACTAAAAGTGGACAACTTGCCATTCAAGGCATGATTTACAGTGAAAAAGTATGAGCTACCCTTTATGGGAGTTAACCTTTTTGTCACGATCCTAGGCCTATGATAGTGCGGCCTACAGGCTCTAGGGAGGCCTAGTGGCTATTGGAATAGCCAGTTTTTACTAACTGTAACTGGAGGGGAGGTCTGAATTTGCTGAGCAGCGCTGCTTCTTGTTGCCACCTGGCCACAGAGACGGCAGGGCAAGAAGGATGTCCTCCCTGCTGGGAAAGAAGGGGTAGGTGAGAAGCAGACACACTAGGATTTATGCACAAGCCAGAATATGTTGCATTCATCTGGTAGACCAACCAGAGTTTATTGCACAAACCATGGCTTAATCTTGCTTTATCTTGACTTCATGGGGGTAAAAAGGTTCTTTGTGTGGCTTCCTTCCAGGTTCATCTGACTTGAGTGAGACTGAAGAGGCTGAGATTGAGGTAATCAAGCAGCACAGGACAGAACTGCTGGAGGATATTCAGGTGAGGCCTGCTTCCCTTCTGCAGATGGGTCAATGTCGTGTCTGAATAATAACGAGCTTTATCATGAGCACGAAGCCAAAACCTCTGCTCCACACACACACAAAATGCCATTCAGGGGCTGCATCCACAGGGCAAGGATTCGCTGTTTTGCATTCATCACTGCTGCTAACATCGAGGCATTCACACTGGCCACAGAACATCTGCACTGGAGTTTTCAGCACACTTCCCGCCATCAGCTGCCATTTTCCTGTCTTCTTTTCCATGCTGTACCTCCAGAGGACTTTTTCAGGGGGTTGGTTGTTTTATTTTTAATTGGCTATTGCTATAGCATGATAGCAATTACTGATTTTTAAAACTCGAGGCCCCTTGCACGTCTTCAGTTTTGGTTTTGGATCATTTCAGCCCGCTCAGCCTGGAGGAAGTCGACAGATTGCTCGCAGCTGTACGCCCAACCACGTGCAGCCTTGATCTGGTCCCTTCCTGGCTATTATTAAAGCTGGCCATGAAGGGTTCCGAGGTGCCCTGAGGGAAATGATCAAAAAGTCCCTCTCTGAGGGGCTGTTCCCGGGGGCACTCAAGGAAGCAATGGTCCGCCCTCTCCTGGGAAAACCATCTCTGGATCTGGCCGAATTGGCTACCTATCGGCCAGTTTCCAATTTGCCCTGTTTGGGCAAATTAATTGAGAGGGCGGTGGTGATACAGTTGCAGGGCTTTATAGATGACACTTCCATATTAGATCCCTTCCAGTCCAGCTTCCGTCCAGGACATGGGACAGAGACAGCGCTGGTCGTTCTTACAGACGACCTCCGGAGGCATCTGGATTGGGTCAATTCAGCAGTACTACTGTTGTTGGACCTGTCGGCTGCATTCGACACAGTCGACCACCAGTTGCTGACCCACTGCCTCACTGACATGGGGATCCAATGACTTGCTTCCTTTCTCCAGGGTTGGGGACAAAAGGTGGTGCTAGGGGAACAGCAGTCCAGGAGACACCTGCTTGAGTGCGGAGTGCCTCAAGGGGCAGTGCTTTCCCAGATGTTATTTAACATCTACATGCACCCCCTTGCCCAGATTGGAGGTATGGGATGGGATGTCACCAGTACGCTGATGACACCCAGCTCTATCTGATGCTGGACAGCCAGTCAGACTCCAGACTGAAAGATCTGGACCGGGCACTGCAAGCTGTGGCTGGTTGGCTTAGACTGAGCTGGCTGAAGCTGAACCTGGTGAAGACGGAGGTCCTGTGCCTGAGTTGGGGCAGTTCGTGGGTAGCGATCCCACTCCCGACCTTCAGTGGGGCACCATTAGCGCCAGCACCATTGGTTAGGAGTTTGGGAGTGCTCCTGGATACCTCCTTAACAATGGAGGCCTAGGTAGCAGCCACTGCTAAGTCGGCCTTTTACCACTTCTGGCTGATTCGGCAGTTGGTTCCCTTTCTTGACCACAATGACCTGGCTACACTGATCCATGTGATGGTCACCTCGAGACTAGACTACTGTAATGCTCTCTACATGGGGCTGCCCTTGTCACAAATCCGGAAGCTGCAGCTAGTGCAGAATGCCGTGGCCAGGCTTCTGATGGGCCTTCCTAGATGGGAGCACATCCGGCCTGCACTGAAGGCACTGCACTGGCTGCCAATAGCACACCAAATTCGCTTCAAGGTGCTGGTACTCACCTTTAAAGCCCTATATGGCCAGGGTCCAACATACCTAAGGGACCGCCTTTCCCCATATATACCCCAGAGAGCACTACGGTCGGGATCACACCACCAATTGACCCTCCCAGGCCCTAAGGATGCCAGGCTCACTGCTAATAGGGCCAGGGCCTTTTCAATGGTGGCTCCATACTGGTGGAATGAGCTCCTGGAAGAGATCAGGGCCCTGCGGGATCTTCTACAGTTCTGCAGGGCCTGCAAGACAGAGCTCTTTTACCAGGCTTTCAATTAGGAGCCGCCTAATTGAACATCTGTGGTTATGGGCCGGCCCCAGCTTTGAGACCGAGCCATACCATCGTGTGATGCCAGAAGATTACTTAGTCTGAAATTGTCTGCTGTTACATCATATAGCACGCCATCTCAACCAATGTTCCCTCTAAGCTGTGGAGTCCTGTGAGCAAAACTTCTACTTTGTGAGCTACTGGCATTAAAGTTGTGAGCGAGCAATCTGGCTATTGCATAAATCAGTTTGCTCTGGGGTCATCCTTCCTGAGCGAAGGCAAAAATCTGTGAGCTGGAGGCTAAAAAACTGTGAGCTAGCTCACACCAACTCAGCTTAGAGGGAACACTGATCTCAACTAGTAGACAATGTGGATAGATCTGTGCTGTACTGTTAGCCTTGTATTCAACTATCTTTGTTCAGTTTCTGACTCACTTGTTTCACTGCCACTCAGCAAACATTCTTCATCTGAGAAAGGGGAATGGAAGCAACCTACCACATTAGGTAACAACTTGAAATGCACTTACTTGGGCTGAGTCTGCCCTACAAATTTGCTCAGAGCATCTGCTTTGCATATAGAAGGTCCCAGCTTCAGTCTCTGGCATCTCCAATTAAAAGGACAGGGTTGTGCATGTTGTGAAAGACCCTCTTTCCTGAGACCCTGGAGAGTTGCTGCCATTCAGAGCAGGCAATACTGACCTTGATAGACTAGTAGTCTGACCCAGTACAGGGCAGCTTCATACGTAGTATTGTTGTTTGTAAAATGCTTTGATCATTCTATCAACTCCTGACGTTTAAAAAAGGACTGAAATGAGCCCAACACCCATTTTCATAACAAAGAATTGCTAATCTGAGAGCCAGTTTGGTGTAGTTGTTAAGTGTGCGGACTCTAATCTGGGAGAACCGGGTTTGATTCCCCACTCCTCCACTTGCACCTGCTGATGTGACCTTGGGTCAGTCACAAGCTTTGGCACAGCTGTCCTTGAAAAAGAGCAGTTTGTGTCAGAGTTCTCTCAGCCCCACCCACCTCACAGGGTGTCTGTTGTGGGGAGGGGAAGGGAAAGGAGTTTGTAAGCCGCTCTGAGACTCCAAGTGAAGGGCGGGGTATAAATCCAATCTCCTCTCCTCCTCCTCTTCTAATCATTGCTGAAAAGAACAGGCATCCTTTCCACACAAAAGGCTTCGGCAATTAATGGTTGGCCACTGTGTGAGACAAGGCTCTTCTTTTTCTTGTTCTTATGATAGGAAAGGATTCATCATGTTCTTCCCTGATTTCCCCCCTTATTCCCTCTCTCTCTTCTAGAAGCTAAAAGATGAGATTGCTGCAGTATTTGCTGAGATAGATCATTTCCAGCAGTCACAGTCCAGGTGAGGAACCAGCCCCCTATGAAGAATATTTGCTGGTTTTCAGGTTTTTTTAAAATCCCACATTCTCCCCATTCTTCAGAACCATTTCACACAACCATTACATCACCATTTCATTATACATATTTCGTAGAACTGATTGATCATGTATTATGGAAGATCTATGGTAAGGTTGTCCTTTATTCTGAATACCAATGGACTGATGGCCTTTTGCAGAGTCCAGGCTTTCAGTCCTTTTTAGAACACTTCCCAGAAGATAGCTGAGCTGAGAGTCCACATGGTGCTGGGAAAGGTCTAAAGGGAACTGTCCTTCATTAAAGAGAAGCCACTGCAGCAGCCAGGAGCAGCAGCAAGAATAAGCAGCTACTCTGAGATTAGAGTAGCTGCAGATGCTCTGCAGGCTCTGGGATGCCTACAGATGGTCAGACCAGGGAACATCAGGACCAGGGAGAGCTCCTGAGGACAACAGATGTTGATCTAATAAATGCCCAAGGCCAACTGGGATCTTATGTCCTCAAGCAAGGCCAGCTCTCGGTGCCAGAGCCCCATTTATTGAGTGAAAATGCAGAGAATTCAAAGAGGCAATGCTTTAGGTTAGAGTCGTGCATTCTGGCACTATTAACAGCCTCAGATTGTGCTTTTGACCTCCTCAAAAGCTGGCCTTATCAATTACCTGGGGTAGTTTGTCTGATTCTGACTTCTCCCTTGAAGGGTCTGAGTTGTCACCTCCTAGATTCAGGTTCTTGTAACAGCTCCTTCTCCTCAGAGCAGTTTACAGAGAGATGATGTAGTGCATGCATTAAGAGCAATGGATCAGGAAACCCCCTTGTTTAGTTCTTCAGCTGTGAACTTGGTGGACATGTAATGGTGATCCCATTGGCTTTTTTTTGGCCATCAAGCGAGACAACCCCATAGGATTTTTAAGGCAAGAAGTGTTCAGAGGTGGGTTGTTATTGCCTGCCTCCACATCACAACCCTAGTATTCCTTGGAGGTCTCCCGTCCAAATAGTAGCCAGGGCCAACCCTGTTTAGCTTCCAAGATCTCATGAGATCAGGCTAGCCTGGGCTATCCTTTTGGGGGATGAAAAGTATCTTTAGGAAGAGGCAATTGGGTTTGGAGAAGCTACATTAAGAAGGGGATACATAACCATTTCCCTGCCCATTGTTTTCCTGTCCCAAATTGGCCCCTCCCAGGAAAAAGGTGGTTGGGCTACTGTTACAGATTCCTGTGTGCATGACATACACTTTGGCTGTACATTCTGGCTTAATCTAAAAGCAGTGAGCAATGAATATGTTTATCTATAATACACGATCAATCAGTTCTACCAAATATGTATAATGAAATAGTGATGTAATGGTTGTGTGAAATGGTTCTGAAGGAAGCAGAATGGGGAAAATGTGGGATTTTTTAAAAAACTGAAAACCAGCAAACATTCAAGAGACAGAAAAATGCCCTTCTCTGATCTGTTCTGTATTCAAATCTCCATCCTTGTATTTGCAGCAAACTAATCCAGAGGGATAAAATTCTGTCCACTGGGAGGAAGAAATTTAACATGGACCCAACTAAGGTAAGATCAGACTTTGGTCTATTTTGCACTGTACAAGTGCAGAAGTTGGTCATTAGTTATACTGTTTGGGTTCTTAAGAATCACAGAATCAAGTTTCTAGTCTATATAGGACTGTGTGTATAAAGGGATGTTGCTTGCTTTTAAGAAGAAAGCACACACTGCCCTGCATAAATATATTACGAAACTCATAGCATCTCATATTATCAGATAGTTTATCAGATTAAAATTGCCTTCCTCAAAGAAACACAGCATGGGGTGGGGTACACAGTAATGGTTGTATGGAAACTGCCAATGAAGGCAATGAGAAATGAACTATTGTAGCCATATGGTGGCTACTTATTTTAATATTTTGTTTATTTTTAACCCAGCCCCTGTAACCAAATTGATTCCTGGGGCAGCTCATGAAAAATGCAAGGATAAAAGGCCATCCAAAGCACTAGCCGCAAAAATAACAAAAGATAACCTCACCACAGCAGAGTCACTGGAAGCAGCAGCAAAACTGCTATCCGGATTGTAAAACAGAAATAAATCACTAAATAGCAAAACAAAAATTCCTCTTTAGAATAAAACAAAATCAATAAAAAAGATGTTCCAAGGCAGAAGTGGAGAACTCAAGAGACACAGTTTAGTTACACCCAACCAGCAAATTACACAAAAATGCCTGGCTAAATTGTTGACTTGTCCCCTGGCATTAACATTTAGTTTGGCTTCAGCCAGGCCCCTCATTACTCAAGGCACCACCATAAAAAAGGCGACCGCCCCCTCTCCTCTGTTACAGATCTTATCTGATAGGAAGCATCACATGAGAGAAGGCATCCAGTGCCAGGGCCCTTAGGGGTTTAAAGTCTGACTGTGTGACCTCCTAGGTAAGGAACAGAACAAGGGGTGCTAGTGCTGACCTCATCTTGAGAATTCTTCCTGATGAGGAGCAGAGCGGCTCCCCTTTCCCAGCCTTAGGGACAAACCCAACTCTGGTTGTTAGAGATTCTGATTGGAACTTAACAGTAAAAACACATTCCTTTTTTTTTTTTTTTGGGGAGGCACAATGAGATCTGCTAGTTTTGCCCCTCCCTCCTCCACAGGATCCATAGCACTTGTTTTAGAAGTAAAACCACAAGCAACACTGTGAATCATTTTAACCACAGCTGTTTTCAGAAACCTTTTTCCGTTGCTAGCCTCTTCTCCTCTCGCTGGCTTTCCATACCTCCTCTGTCTGACAAAGGAAGCCTTGACTCTTGAATGCTTGTATCTGGTTGGTCTTTAATGTGCTACTGGGCTCAAATCTAGCTCTCCTACTGCAGACCAACATGGCTACCCTCTGAAACTTTCCTAGCAGTTGTTACTGCCCCCAAAGGGTCTGCTGTGCAAAGGAGCTCTACACACCACCCTTGCCTCCCTGAAACAGGCAGGCATTCATCATCGTCATCAGAAGAAGACATTGGATTTATTCCCCTCACTTCACTCGGAGTCTCAGAGTGGCTCACAATCTCCTTTCCCTTCCCCTCCCCACAACAGACACTCTGTGAGGTAGGTGGGGCTGAGAGAGCTCTTTCCAGAACTGCTCATGCGAGAACAGCTTTGAGAGAACGTGTGACTGGTCCAAGGTCACACCAGCAGCTGCAAGTGGAGGAGTGGGGAGTCAAACCTGGTTCTCCCAGATTAGAGTCCGTACTCCTAACCACTACACCAAACTGGCTCTTCCTGTAACTCTTTCTGTGCTGAAGGGCCTCTTCAAGACAGTCTTTTACTTCAGCCGCTTCTTGCAGGGAGACCTCAGGGCATAAGCCTTGTCTCCATATGGCCTCTAGGTTCCAGCTCTCCAACTAATGATCAGCTGAGTAGCAAGCATGGGGAAAGCTAAGCAAGGCTGTGCTTCTAATTTTTAAAAGTTTTCTTTGTACACACAGAGGTATGAAGATGAAGGGAAAGGGATATGGAGTCCAGAAGAAAATTAGTTTTTAGCTAACCCCAAAATGACAATATTTCTAGTTCATACCTCTCTTGCAAGCTGGGCCAGTCCTAAATTCAATGGATGAAGGCTGACAAAATCCCATTTTATCCCAACTATTATTTTAGGAATTCCAGGGGGAAGATGGGGGGGGGGGGTTCTTAGCCAATCCAAAAGGAGGTGGTGCCTTATGCAGTTTTCTCACAAAAAAAATCTAGAATTTCCTACGATCAGGTAGGTTTTGCACCCGTTACTTTGAGGCAGTGTCAAAAGCCTGGCCTTATTGACACAACTGTGGGTGCTAGAAGTCTCAAAATGGAGGACATTTCTCCAGTGATGGGCCATCTCTATCTCTACATATAGTTTCCTCCAGGAGATAGCCACTTCAAGTGTTTAGCAGCCAGCCTCTTGGGCATTCAATTGACAGGTCTCATCTTGTGAAACAGAATTTGGGCCTTGTGAGAGCTGCATAAAACAGCCATTCCTGCAGTGACTGAAGGAAGAGGAGGGGTGCTACATCTGTTCAGTCAGTCAGTGTATCAGCTGTGCATAGGGTTGCAATGCCAGCAGGCCTACAGAAAAGTGTGCTGTCCCTTTAAGAGAGGCTTCATGTCTCGAAATGGGCAGCTGAAGTTTTTCATCATGACAGAAAGAAACATCACCTGGTAAATAACATCCTATTAAAACTTCATCACAGGGATAGGGTGCTTTTTCTTCAGGTACCTGGGAACCCTATGAGGGCCAGCATAGGCCTTGACTGCATTTTTCATTGTGATTCTCCTGAAATCTTTGTCTATTGGTGGAGGAGCTGTCAAGATTTTCAGCTGGCAGACCCAGTTTGCTCTCTCAATGGGTGTTCATAATGCAAAGCTCCACTTTAACTTTCTGGAGCCTATTTGCACGGGAGCTGCTTTATTGTGAGCCCCTTCTGGGCTAATGGGGAAACCATCCTGAAAAGACCGGACTGCCTGGGCTGTGGGCATGGACTCAGCACCCCTCTTCAGGCTCCAGCTGATCAGCTCTGGCCCCTGTGGTTGGGTCACTGGGGCATACATGGCTGGGAGTAAGCCCTAACTGCATAAAATGGGGCTTCTGATTAGACGTCTGCTGAGGCTTGCTCCCTTAAATCTTGCAGAAAGGCTGCTAGAGCATCAAGAGCCCCCTGTAGGCTCTCTGTAATAAATGGCTTGGTTTCCTCCAAGCAGGGGCTCCAATATCTGACAGAGCACAAAGTGTTGTCCTCAGATGTGCAAGAAATTGCCAGATTCCTTTACAAAGGAGAAGGCCTCAACAAGACAGCCATCGGAGATTACCTGGGACAGAGGTGAGTGTGCCGTCTTCTCATTTCTCTGTTAACATACTGATGGTTTGCAGGCCCTGGGAAAGTCTGTGTGTGTATTATTTATTATTTGCTTTATTTCAAGTCCACTTTTCTCACTGGGATTCTGTTATGTATTGCATTGTATATAACTACTATGTGAACTGTGCCATTGAGACTTGATTGTAATACTGATGTGTGAATCGCCTGATTGAGATGCCATGTTGAGCTTCATCCTGGGCTAGGATCCTAGTGTAACCAATAGGAGCCCTAGCCCAGAAAGTGTCTGCCAATCACCGTGCAGAGCGGGATCGCTTGTGATTGGTTGTTATTGCTTCAACCTCATAGGTTGCCTTATTGTACAGGGGGTGTGGCTACATTAGCCGGGAGTGTTTAAATATCGACAAGCCAGTGTAAATAGTTCGATCTGTGATGGGTTCTGGCTGGCGATCGTTGTACCGTACCGGAGAAGTAACAGAGCTGAAGAATAAACCGCATTCTTGCTGAATCACTCTCCGACTTCTTTGTTAAGCTCACGACTTAACAATTGGCAACGAGGATGGGATCCTAGTGCGGGTAGGCAGCCCCGCTAGAGCAGACCCCATGTCGGACAACGAGGAAATCGCCGAGGCCGGCCAGCCACAGGCTCCACCCGCTCTGGTGGCCCCGCCTGTGCGCATAACGATGGCCGCGAGCAGCCAGAAGTTCGAATGCTTCGACCCGACTACTGAAGACTGGGACTCTTACCTCACAAGGTTTGAGTTCCATCTGGAGGCGAATGACATCACGACGGAGGAGAAGAAGAGGGCGACTCTACTCAGCTCGTGTGGAAAGAGCGTTTTTGACATCGCCCGGTCACTGGTGGCACCAGATGACCTCAAAACCGTATCCTTTGAAAGCTTGACAGACAAGCTGAAATCACATTTCTCTCCACAGCCGTCGGAAATCGCCTGCAGGCACGCTTTTTACAAGCGGGGCCAGAACGCAAATGAGTCCATAGCTGAGTACGTTGCAGCTCTTCGCAAGGCAGCACGGCCTTGCAACTTCGCGAATGTGGAGGAGGCCCTCCGAGATCGCCTCGTTTGTGGTCTGAGAGACGAGCGACTGCAGCAACGCTTGTTCGCAAGAACTACACTAACGTGGGCCATCGCCTATGCCGAGGCTGTCGCCGCGGAAGCTGCTGACAGGTCAACCAGGGAAGTGAGACAACGGGTCGCCACAGCTGATCAACGCGTCCACCAGCAGAGGGCTAACGACGCAAGCAGCGACTCCGATGATGACGTCTGCAAAGTGAAGGCGGGAACGTCCAAGCGGACCCAACGGAAACCTGCCGAGTGTACAGCATGCGACGGTTGCGGCGGGAAACATCGGCGCGAGCGTTGCTGGGCGAGAGACCTCGACTGCCGGAAGTGCGGAAAGCGGGGGCATGTTGCCCGGGTATGCAGAGCCGCAAACAAGTCTTCACCAGCTTCATCTCCCCGCCGGCACCAACGTCCCCGAGCCGCACCGAAAGAAGACACCCGCCAGATGACAGGGAGCCTGTCGTCAGAAGCCACAGCCACCGTCCTAAGCACCGAGAGCCGAAAAAAGATCCACGTCATTCTCCATCTCGACGGCGCACCGTGTGAGATGGAAGTGGATTCCGGGTCGGCGGTAACCGTTTTGTCTACGCAGACGTGGCACAAGCTGTTCCCAACACGAAGTCGGCGGAGGTTGCGAGCTGCGGACATCCGATTGTCCGATTTTCAGGGAAATCGAATCCCTCTGGCGGGGAGGGATACGTTCACAGTTAATTTCAAAGGGAAAGGTGCTGTGCTTTCATGTTTGATCGCTGAGGGAAACCGTACCAACCTGCTCGGGTTGGACTGGTTTGAGCCTCTGGGTATTGCTGTTGTGGGAGTTAATAACGTTGTGGAAAATAAATGGGCTGTATTATATGCTGAATTTCCTGAAGTGTTTGGGGGCGGATTGGGAAAGTATAATGGTCCCCCAGTGTCTTTTGAGTTGGATCCTGCTATACGCCCTATACGCCTAAAATACAGGAAAGTGCCCATTCCGTTCAAGGCAAAGATCGAGGCTGAACTCGATAAGCTACTTGAACAAGGGGTGTTGGAACCAGTTCCTTGTAGTAAATGGGAAACCCCCATTGTTACTCCAATTAAACCCGATGGGTCAATACGAATTTGCGCTGACTACAAGTGCACGATTAACAAAGCCTTGCAGCAGCATTCGTACCCTGTACCAGTCATTAGCCACGTACTGGCATCACTGGGAGGAGGGAAGGTATTCGCCAAACTCGACCTGGCCCAAGCGTACCAACAACTCCCCGTGACCAAAGAGGCGGCTGACGCCCAGACCATCGTAACGCATAGGGGGGCGTTTAGAGTAAATCGACTCCAATTCGGAGTGAATGTTGCGCCGGGGATTTTTCAGAGCCTCATGGAGGGGTTGTTGAGGGGGGTGCCGGGCACGGTGCCCTATTTTGACGATGTCTTAATAGCGGGCAAATCTGATGACGAGCTGCTGTGCCGAGTGCGGGAGGTGCTCAAACGTTTTTCTGATGCGGGCCTGAAGGTAAAAAAGTCGAAGTGCCTGGTGGGAGTCCCGAGTGTGGAGTTCTTGGGGTTCCGGGTGGATGAGTTTGGGGTCCATCCTACTAACGATAAGGTCTCCGCAATCCAGAATGCCCCACGGCCACAAGGGAAGAAGGAGTTACAGTCCTTCCTAGGACTCCTTAATTTTTATCACGCCTTCTTGCCCCACAAGGCGTCGATTGCGGCCCCATTGCACAACCTGCTGCATAAAGACACAAAATGGAGGTGGGGTCCAGAGCATGAGCGGGCATTCGATGGGGTGAAAAAATTGTTGTCGTCTGATGCAGTGTTAACACATTATGATGAGGACAAACTGCTTGTGTTAGCTGCTGATGCGTCCCCATTTGGGGTGGGAGCTGTGCTGAGCCACGTAATGCCCGACGGGCGGGAAGCCCCTATCGCCTTTTATTCCAAGTCGCTAACAGCAGCGGAAAGAAACTACGCGCAGATTGACAAAGAGGCTTTGGCGCTAGTTTCCGCTGTTAAGAAGTTTCATGACTTTTTGTTTGGACGGAGATTCATACTGGTGACAGACCACAAGCCCCTGCTAGGGATTTTTGCCCAGGACCGGCAACTCCCTGATGTTATGTCCGCACGCATGTTGCGGTGGGCTTTGTTCCTCTCAGCCTACGAGTTCGACCTGGAGCACAGGCCGGGTAAGGCCATTGGACACGCTGATGCGCTCAGCCGCTGCCCTCTGCCCGGCCAGGACTTGGACCCTGCTCCTACTTGCTCCATTCTAGCTATCGAGGAACTGCCGGAGGCACCTGTGTCTGCTAAGGACATTGCTGCTGCGACAGCAAAAGACTCTGTGCTCAGTCGTGTTATTAACTGGGTGTGGAGGGGGTGGCCGGCAGGAACGTTGGAGCCGGAGTTCAAACCGTACAAAACGCGGGAAAGCGAAATGTCGGTATCAAAGGGCTGTTTGCTGTGGGGGAACAGAGTGATTGTACCGCAACGCTGGCGCGAAAAAGTGCTGAAATCACTACACGAGGGCCATCCCGGCATGGTGCATATGAAGGCTCTGGCCCGGGGATATGTATGGTGGCCTGGGATGGATGCTGACATTGAAGAGTGGGTACGGGGGTGTACGCCATGCCAGCAGGCGAGACCCGAACCGCCAACCGCCTTCCCACAGAAATGGGAATCGGCGGGAAAGCCTTGGTCGAGGCTGCACATAGATTTGGCGGGCCCAGTACAGGGTCAAATGTTTTTGATTGTGGTGGACTCTTTTTCGAAATGGTTGGAAGTGGCGCCAATGTCTACCACCACTTCCACTGCTGTTATAAATGTGTTGCGCCGCTTAATTGCCACGCATGGGTTGCCTGATGTCCTGGTAAGCGATAACGGCGCTCAGTTCGTGTCGCAAGAGTTTGCTCAATTCCTGGCTAACAATGGCATCAGGCAAATTACGTCTGCCCCGTTCCACCCAGCATCGAACGGGCAGGCAGAGCGAATGGTCCGCACGACCAAGGATGCGCTTGCCAAGCTAACATCCGGGGATTGGGGAGTGAAACTAGCGTCATTCCTTCTACGGCAACACGTAACGCCGTGCTCTGCCACAGGCCGCAGCCCGGCCGAACTATTGATGGGGCGACGCCTAGCGTCTTTGCTGGATAGGCTGCATCCAGACCTCAACGACTTGAGGCCCCAGCAGCAGAGTGTTCCCAATAAGGTCCGCACATACGAGTGCGGAGATACTGTGTTCGCCAAGAACTATGCTGGGGGACATTCGTGGCTTCCAGCCACTGTAACTGAGGTAGTGGGTTCCCGCATGTATGTAGTCCAGCTTGCGGACGGGCGCAAATGGAGGCGACATGTGGACCAGTTGAGGCAGCGGTGGGCGACTGGCCGCCCCACCTCGCAACCTGCCGAGCTACCTGATTCCGAGGACCTTCCACAACCTCTTCCGGAGGTGAGTTCTGATGTGCCCGAGGGCCCAAGTACTGTCCGCGAGCCAGGGCAGACCCCTACTCAAAGACCCATTGCTAGTGATGGAAGTGCTCCTGACTCTGAGGTCCCAGAGTCGTGCAATACTCCCCAGAATGAAAGGTGCCCTGAACCTGTACAGCTACGCAGGTCTCAGAGATCGCGCAGAGCGCCAATGTACCTAAGCGATTATGATTGTACATAGTGTTTTTGCTTAGGGGGGAGGGATTTGTTATGTATTGAGATGTATATAACTGCCTCGTGAACTGTACCATTGAGATGTCATGTTGAGCTTCATCCTGGGCTAGGATCCTAGTGTAACCAATAGGAGCCCTAGCCCAGAAAGTGTCTGCCAATCACCGTGCAGAGCGGGATCGCTTGTGATTGGTTGTTATTGCTTCAACCTCATAGGTTGCCTTATTGTACAGGGGGTGTGGCTACATTAGCCGGGAGTGTTTAAATATCGACAAGCCAGTGTAAATAGTTCGATCTGTGATGGGTTCTGGCTGGCGATCGTTGTACCGTACCGGAGAAGTAACAGAGCTGAAGAATAAACCGCATTCTTGCTGAATCACTCTCCGACTTCTTTGTTAAGCTCACGACTTAACAGATTCAAGGCTGATTACACGGAGTAAGTCTAACTGAGAGCCAGTTTAGTGTAGTGGTTAAGTGCGCGGACTCTAATCTAGGAGAACCAGGTTTGATTCCCCACTCCTCCACTTGCACCTGCTGATGTGAACTTGGGTCAGTCACAAGCTCTGGCACAGAGCTTGAAAAAGAGCAGTTTGTGTCAGAGCTCTCTCAGCCCCACCCACCTCACAGGGTGTCTGTTGTGGGGAGGGGAAGGGAGAGGAGTTTGTAAGCCGCTCTGAGACTCCAAGTGAAGGGCGGGGTATAAATCCAATCTCCTCCTCTTCTTCTTCTTCTATACAATCAACAGGATGGGACACCCAATAAACTGTGTAATGAAATTTGGATTGTAGAAGCAGCCAGTAATCTGAAAACAGAACAGAAGCAAGCATAACTATTAACATGCGGTGTTAAATGATGCAAAAATCACATAGAAGGATCCTATTTACAGCAACAAGCTGTATGAACTATAAACAGTAGTATAAACCACAGTCTCTAACCCTTTAACCAAGTATCTTTCTGAACCATGTGGTTATAGCAGAACCCTATTTCCTGTGTAGAAAAACCCTCTTGAACACATACAGTTCCCCTTTGTCTTCTCATGCCTCACTCTGTCCTTTTCCCTTCTACCAGGGATCCATTGAACCTCCAGGTTCTTCAGGCTTTTGTCGAGTGCCACCAGTTTGCCAACCTCAACCTCGTGCAAGCCCTCAGGTGAGCAAAATCCTGGAAGGGCAACAACAGCAGTTGCCTGTGCTAAATGAAGTTCAGGTCCCGCAAGTGCCAACTGTTTAGAGAGAAGAAACCTCAGTGTTGCCGAGTAGGGTGCTTTGCTGTGGATTCTCACATTTGTTTAACACTGCTAAATGTCTGTTTTCTGTGTGTATTTGTGGGTGAATTCTGAGCCTCCCACGCAAATCCAACTGACTCATTAGCAATGGGAACCCAAAGGGGTGTATGCCATTCTCCTCTACTCCATTTTAACTTCACAACATTCTCCTCTACTCCATTTTAACTTCACAACATCCTTGTGAGGTAGGTTAGGCTAAGGGTGTGTGACTGACCCCCAAAGTCACTCAGCAAGCTTCCATGGCAGAGTGGAGATTCAAACGTGGATCGCTCAGATCCTCATTCAACACTCTAAACTACTACATCATACTGGCTCTCCCATCCACCCAGGAAGCGTCTATGGCCAAGTGGAGATTCGAACCAGATCCAGCACACTAACCACTACACCGCGCTGTCCCTCAGTAGAGAAGTACAGAACACTTTCACAAACCCTTGGAATGCTGATATTCAATTCTGTTTATTTGTAATTTACAATATTTTCCAGCCATCTCTCTGTCCGCTACATTACCCCGGAGCAACTGATGCATTTGAAACTTTAAAAACCATAATACAGTACAGTAATGTTCTAACAGAGTGCAATCCTAAACAGAGTTATGCCTTTCTAAACCCGTTGACTTCTAAACCCATTACAATACAGGCCAATCAGAACCTGTAGTTTCTTCTTGAAGTTCTCTTTCCTTTTCCTTTTTGACATCTGACACCGCAGAGGGGCTTTAAAACATTTCTGTGGGTTTGGGATGAAATGGCAGAATGTTGGAGGAAGTCACACTGACAGCCTGATGGATTCTTGGATTAGAGTCGCTTTGCACACAGCAAGATTGATACCCAGAAATCCATCAACTTGCATCATTGCATTACTTTTTACATCACCCTTTGGAACAAATTGGGGGGTGGCTGGGTTCCGAATGACTAAATTTCAAAATACAATCCAAGAAACATTTTGCGTGGCATTTTAGTCAGGCAGTAATCCTAAACATGCTTACTAAGGAGTAAGTGCACAGAACTTGATGAGATTTATTTACACATTTACGATTGTTGTGTAAATTGCTGTGTACACAGATATGTGTCATGTTGCATAAATCTTCCTTCATTGCAAAACAAGACACAACATACATGTAATTTGGGAACACTGGAAGTTGTGGCCCAAGATGAATAATCCCACTGAATTATATGTATGCAGAAATCACTGCTTTAAATAATCTATATGTGGGGAATTGAGAAATTTCACAAAATGATTCTCAAGCAGAATTCTAGCTGTGTGTAAAAATTGCTCTTTGTAGCTCCAGTTTCTTGAATGACAGTAGAAAATAATATCTCTTTCCTAGAAGGATATGTTTTTTTCTACTTTTTGTGGAGGAGGAAGGTTTTCCTCTTATGTAGGAAGAAATAATCTGATAGTGATTTTTGCAATCTGACATTGTTTCATTCACAGGCAGTTCCTGTGGAGCTTCCGGTTGCCTGGAGAGGCACAGAAAATTGACCGCATGATGGAAGCTTTTGCCAACTGGTATTGTCAGTGCAACCCAGGGGTTTTCCAGTCAACAGGTAACTGTGAAGGGAAGCTTTGGTGGGGACGGGACACAATGTTATGATGACCTTGCTCTCTTCTCTCCCTTGGAGGCAAGATTCCCCTTCTGACTGAGCAGCCTTATTTATCTATTTTATTCTTTTGTAAAAAACAGTGGCTGTCCCATTCTGTCTCTGTATGCTTTTTGCTGCTGGCTCATCACAGGAACTTGAGGGAAGGGACACGGTCTCCCTCTTTAACTTAAACTACCGAAATGGCACTCAAGAGGCTTTTTAAAGTCCGAAAATAACATATTGTATTCAGTGTAGAGGGAAAAGGTCAAGTGAAATCAGGGGTAAAAGGTCTGAGGTAATTCAATAAAGAATTCTGAGGTAAATCAGTACAGGCACAGACTACAGTGCATATGTTTTAAGCAACTGAGAGTTTCTTAAGTTTTTCACAGTGACTTTCTCTTTTCCTTTTCTTTCATCTGTTCATCTTTTAAGATGAAAGCCTTTTGTTTTAGTGTTTCCTAAACACTCCAGTATACTTTCTTGAGCATATTTGACTCTTTTATTTTCCAGAAGGCAGGGATACTCTGTCCAGTACTCAAATTCCTTCAATAAACCCACCAGTACTCTTAAGGTTTACTGACTCTTCAGGTTTCAAAAGGCTGTTTCTAAACACATCTGACCAGGGATCTCTCTACTCTTCAGAGCGATCTCCCTGTTTTAACTGGGTAGGGAAATTCTTCTCCCACTAGAAGATCAATCCCCTTTTCTTGGCCTGAATGGGAGTCTTCACCTAATTACCCACTCCTCCTGCCAACCTTCCCAGTACTCTGTCTGTGTTAAACTGCTCACAGTCATGGCTGAACACAAACTCTGTTAGTACTAGACTCTTCTCAGTCAGGGCTGAATTCAGACTGCCCTCTCCTCAGCATATAGCACTCAAGTCTTTCTCTGCTCAACTGATGCTAACCAATCAGATCCCTTGGAGCAGCCTGCCACTCAAGGCTCTCTGGCTCTGTGAGGAATTAACCCTTCATAGTCCATTACCTCTTTACACAGCATTTACAACATTTTAAAGTGCAGTCATTTAAAAGGAAGTTACCACAAATGACAACCCCGGAAAAGAGCTCCAAAATCCCAATACGTCCAACAGCAACACCTGACCCAGAAGATACAGATACAGCAGACATTCCG
Source organism: Gekko japonicus (assembly GCF_001447785.1). Taxonomy (NCBI): domain Eukaryota; kingdom Metazoa; phylum Chordata; class Lepidosauria; order Squamata; family Gekkonidae; genus Gekko; species Gekko japonicus. Next base: position 2,983 of record NW_015173212.1, on the reverse strand, counting down.
CCCCTAGAGGAAACTATTTAACTATTTAATTGCCTGAAGAGATTACTGCTGGGTTTGAATTTTAGTGTTTGCTTATAGCCTGCTTGCTTTCGGCTTTGCAGCTTCTTTATGTTTCGATACAGGTAGTTTGTCCTATGCTTCATCAGGGGGAAGGGGGGGTTGGGGTGCAGTAGCGTCTCAATAGAAGTATCCGTTGACTGGCTTGCCGCTGAAGTCCTCAAGACTCAGAGCTTCAGGTAGGCTGACCCTACATTGCTATTGCTTCACTTTATCATACCTACATTGGATAAGAGGTCTAGATGAGCTTGGTGCTTTGTATTACTTTTGTTTGTAAATAGTGCAAGGGATAAGGGAGGGGGGTAGGGGGAGGGGGTCATTGGGAATTTGCTATTATTTTTGTAATAGTCAGTGTGCTTTGATAGACTCTCTGAGTTTTAGATACAGTATATTGCATCATACTACTACATCACAGAATTTAACACCCTAAACACTTAAACAGAAACTTCTAAAGGTTTACTTACATAAATAAATAAAAATTAAAACAAAACAAGGGAAAATAAAGACACTCTAAAATCCTCATAAACAGACATTGAGTTGAGCAGTTGTTAAGTTAGGAGACATCACTTTAACAGAAGTCAGAATCTTGCAAAACACCATAAAGGGCCAACTATTCTTATATTTCTTCTAATATATTAAAATGACACAGACAGTCATAAAACTCTGCTCGGTGAACATTAGAGGCCTGAACAACGTCATCAAGAGAAAAAGGTTGATACAACACTTGAGAAGAAGAAAACCCGATATCCTCTTCTTACAAGAGGCTCATTTGAAATTGCAAGATGACTGCATAATAAAAAGTGTGTTATTTCCAATTCAGATACATGCACAAGGCTCATCAAAGTCCAGAGGGGCAGGGATTCTGATTGCAAAAAATATTAATATTTGTCAAAGGTGCATGGGAAGGTAGGAAAATAACTTTAGCCTCAATCTATGCACCGAACAACACACAAATTCCCTTCATTGAGGCTACTCTAGCAGGCCTGGTGCAATTTCAAGAAGGTGAATTAATAATAGGTGCAGATTTGAATCATGTGATGGACTTAACAATGGATAGAACATGGAAACCTAATACCATCAGAACATCCAGACCAGCTACTAAAAACAAACTCAAACAAATCTTGGGAAAACACCATCTAATAGATGCTTGGAGAAATATGCACCCAAATGAAAGGGACTTTACCAACTTCTCGCCCAGACATAACATCTTCACCAGAATAGACTATACAAGAGGGGGACCCGCGATACTCGCGGGGGGGAGAAGAGCCCCATCTCCTCCACCCCCCCACCCCTCGATCTTCCCGAGGCAGCGCCGGCAGCGGCGTGGCCGGTGTCCGCCCCCCGCCCCCCCAGGCCGGTCTTCCCCCC
>NW_015173212.1:0-1375 GCF_001447785.1 Gekko japonicus | reverse complement strand
CTTCAGGAATCCATAGTCCAAGATTGTCCATTGTTATAGTCCAGGTATCCCCAAGGGGTTTTGAGGAGGAACATCCCCTCCTTGCCTTCATGTGCTCTAAGGCACAAGGGGATCCTTTGTTCTCCAACAGACCACATGGCAGGGCAGCATTTCAGGTGAACAGAACACAGAGCAGCAGAGAAAGCAGGAACAGAACAGAAAAGAGCTCTCTTCCAAGGGACCGGACAATTAAACCCCAATCTAGTCACAATCAGCTGTGGCCATTCAGCCAACCGCGAGTAGGAAGGGTGTGTCCATATCTTAGTTGTCATGGTAGTTTTGAGGGGATAGGTTGGAAGTTTGGAAACCACGCCCACAGTCACGTAGCCCCCCAACCCCAAACTTCATGGGCGAGGCGTGCCTCGCAGCCGCAGCAGCCCCCTCCTGCCCCAGGCGCCGAGCGCGTCATGGCGGAGGCGAGCGGGCACGTGCGGCCGAAGCGAGCCTTTTCTCTCCCCCCCTTGCCTTTCCAGCGGCGGTCGCAGAGCGTTTCCTGCGCATGCGCAGGGGACGCTCTGTTTCGGGGGGATTTAAACATCCCCCCGATTTCCCCCCCCACATTTAAGATATTTGTGCACACGTGGGGACTGCCCCACGTATGCTTAAACCTCCCCCTGCCCCCCAAGTGCCCCCTCTGTGCTGATTTAGATATCCACACAGAGGGGGCTACTTCGGTATTAGTATAAGGATACTAATCTCAAATACGCTTGCCTCACAGCTCATTGCCTTAGAGATAGAAACTAAACACCTTACAGATCATGCCTGGCTGGAAGGTAGAATAGATGTAAATATAATTAATGACACAAACCGCATATGGACATTAGACAGAACAATTTTATTAAATCCAATGGTCAGGGAGAAAATTAACAATGACATCAAGAATTTCTTTAAGGAAAATGTTTCAAATGAAGTTTCCACAGTCTTGCTCTGAGACTCCATGAAGGCGGTGATCAGAGGATCGTTGATCGCCATCACACCTAAAGTGTGAAAAGACAGAGAACAAGAAAGGAATGGAGCACTAGAACGCATCACAAAATTAGAAAAAGAACATAAATTATCGAGCTGCCCCAAAATTTACAAAAAAACTTAATGCGGAACGCAAACTTCTAGAAAATCTAGAAATCTCTCAGATTCAAAAAAACTTACTATATATGAAGCAGAAGTTTTGGCAGAAATCTTCCAAAAACTTACAGATATTAGCCTGGGGAGTTAAGAACAAACGGAAATCAAGCTCCATCGGATCCTTAATAAAGGACAATGGCAATAAGATGTACTCTACCAAAGACGTAGCTCAGACGTTTGCGAAGTATTTGTTAGATCCCAAATCAGGAGAATA
>NW_015173211.1:270509-272558 GCF_001447785.1 Gekko japonicus | reverse complement strand
CTCTAACGTTCTATGATTCTATGATAGGCGAAGCAAGAAGACAGAGCCGGTCATTTCAATTACGCTCTGGTCTTTGAAGGTGGCGCCCGTAGTGAGCATCTTGGCTTCCTCCTAGTCAAGGTTTCCAAGCAGCCTAGTGGATAAAAGCTGGGCTTATTAAAAAGTCTCTGAATATTTATGTGCCGAAGTGTAATGGCGGCATCAGTTAAATAATATATGTATTTAGGAACTTGTTAAATGTAGAAGACGCAGTCAAGGGCTATTGGGTAAATAACACACGCCTTGAAAATTTTATGAACTCCTAAACTAACATCAAGGAAAGGCCCGCATTAAAATAATGCTAAGTGTTTGAATTTATCAAAGCTCAGGCACGCTTTTGAAGAGAGACCTTTTTTTGGGGGGGGGGGGGGTTTATAACACACGCCTTGAAAATTTTATGAACTCCTAAACTAACATCAAGGAAAGGCCCGCATTAAAATAATGCTAAGTGTTTGAATTTATCAAAGCTCAGGCACGCTTTTGAAGCGAGACCTTTTTTTTGGGGGGGGGGGTATGTGTGTCTTAATTCTCCACGTTTAGCCAGCCTTGAGAAATCGGATGCTTCAGAGAACAAAGGCGGATCGGTGGCAGAAGCCGGGATTAGCGGGGCCGGCGCAAAGGCTGACATTTCGCCCTAATGCCGGCTCAGTGGGATTAAACCTCAAAGCGGATGTCCGCGCAGAAGTGCTCGGCGATCCAGGAGAGGCCGGGTTGTGCTGTAACGCAGGACAAGTTCCATGCCTCGGCAAAGGCCGTGGCCCCCGTTCGCTCCATAGTCCGGTCGTAGGGCTTACGCTAACCTACGTTGTCGCTGCTTTTGCCACACGGCTGTTGTGGAGAAACGCCATTTTTTGGATATGTTTAAGTTAGCCTGCGGATGGATTCTCCGACCAGCTACAATGTGTGTGTGTGTGATTAAATATTGTATGTTGTCTTCCCTATCCCCCACAAATATATTGTTAGTCCATTGTCTCTGAGTAACTGTAAATCGCTCTGAGCCCGCATGAGTGGGAAAAAGCGATCAATAAATTGATGGTGAGGAGATCTGCCCCAGAACGCTGCAGGAGGGAGAGCCAGTTCCTGGGCAGGAAACTGCTGGTTTAGAGAGTGGAGTTTTGGGCTGGGAGAAGTCTGAAGCCAGTCAGACAGTCGGTTGGAGTCTGCAGGAGGCAGAGGCCGTTTTGGGGGACATGTTGATCCCACTTTCTCCAATGAAGTGAAGTAAAGTACCTGCCCTACAGACCATCTAGCCAGGGCATGAGTGTAGAGAAGGGAGAGAGATGGAGCGATTTTTTCGCCTTTATTTTGATTCTTCCATTCACTGTGGAGATGCCTGCAAATACTTAAGAGTTTTCAAATCGGGCACGGTTTCCTGTCCTGAAAAAGACAAAAGGCTCCACGTCTGACGATAGCACTGCAGATAAGATTAGAATTTCAACAGCCAATCGACATGCAAAAGAACCTCCTCAGGAAACGGGAAACACCCTCAGGAAACAACTCATATACAAAAGAACCTCCTCAGGAAATCTCCTCCTCCCGTTCCTGAAAAAGACAAAAGGCTCCACATCTGACAGTAGCACTGCAGATAAGATTAGAATTTCAACAGCCAATCGACATACAAAAGAACCTCCTCAGGAAATGGGAGACCTCCTCAGGAAACAATCCATATACAAAAGAACCTCCTCAGGAAAGCTCCTCTTTAGCATGTTCACAGCCTGGGGAACTCCTACAAGATAATGACTCAGCCCTACCCCACCTTCCTGAGTAGAGATAAATGACCTGCCTACCATTTTCTTCTCACCTTGATGCAGAGAGTACTCCATCTTTCTGTGTTATACCTCTAAGGATGCCAGTCACAGCTGCTGGCGAAACATCAGGTCCTGCAATGCCAAGACCACGGCCATACAACCCGGAAAATGTACAGCAACTAAGTTTTCAAATAAATCTTTTGTTGACGGTGAGAAGTCCCTCCATACCGCGCAGTCCCCCCAAGCTGCTTGGACACGCTAG
>NW_015173211.1:264771-264906 GCF_001447785.1 Gekko japonicus | reverse complement strand
TTCAACATAAAACAACAATGAAACCATAGAACATTATATGAAACCTATATCCAACACACGTATTCAAAAGATTAACAAGTCGTGCTTTACAGAGTTAAAGTCACGAATCAGAATTAGTTACCGTCAGGGGTCATT
>NW_015173211.1:260878-264628 GCF_001447785.1 Gekko japonicus | reverse complement strand
GGATTTTTGCCATTGACTTCAATGGCCCCATTGGTTACAATGGACCCGAATTTTTCGGGATTCCCGAAAATTTTCGGATATCTATGCTTTACCGGTATAGATATTCGGGTTTTTTCGGGTTTCCCGAAAAAATTCGGGTCCAATAAACCCGAATCCGAATTTTACCGAATTTTTTTTTTTTGCACATCCCTAGTACATCTATTACAGGCAGTATTTCCTTTTGAGTTACAAGATAAGATAGGATTGGGAACCCTGTGGTCGTGAATTCACTGCATTCGGTATCAGGATCTACTGGTCTTAACGTAGCTGTTAATTTTGCCATTGTATATAGATTCCATAGTTTAGCGTGCCATAGTGTAGGTCTGTGTTCTGATTTCCATTTGGTTGCTATAGCTGTTCTAGCAGCAAATCACAATAATGCAACCGTGGTGAGAACACTTGATAGTGCAGTGCTTCCCTAGTAGTTTAGGAAATGTTCGGCCCTTGCGTGAAGAAGAGTTGGTTTTTATACCCGGTTTCCTCTACCCTGAGGAGTCTCGAAGCAGCTGACAATCGCCTTGCCTTCCTCTCCCCTCAACAGGCACCCTGTGAGGTAGGTGGGGCTGAGAGAGTCCTGAGAGAACCGCAACCGGCCAAAGGTCACCCAGCAGGCTTCACGTGGAGGAGGAGTGGGGAATCAGATCTGAGTCTGCCGCTCTTAACCGCCACACCACATTGTGGCCTGCTGTGACTCAAAGGGTTGAGCCTGCGTGAAGCAAATCTGCGTGGAGAGTTGCTTTGAGTCCTCCATGCGAGAATTGCTAGGGGATTTCACGTGGTGTGGCTGAGCCAATCTGTGCACCCTGTTTCGGGTCTGTGAATTACGGCCCGCTTGCCGACACTAGGCCCCCCCCAAGGAAGCCAAGATGGAGGTCTTCTAAATGGAGGCCCAAGTGGTTAATGAGCTCATTAACGGCTCGAGCCTGCACTGTAGCAAATTGACTAGAAACGTGGATTCGGAGAAACGGATACACTTTATTGCTCCCTCCGAAATGAATTCCCCTGTCTTTCCATGGCTCTGTGGCAGTAATGTGCGTGTCGGGCCTACCCTGCCATTGGCGGGGGGCTGTTTCCCCCGAAAACTGTTTTGCAAAAAGTTTTCGCCGTTTTCTTGCATGATTAAATGTGCTTTCAATAAATCAATCTCATAATAATTGTTGTTCAGGAGACTTCATTATTCAGTTTAGTCTTTTAAATTACTGTTCTTCTTTAAAGGATTTTCCTGACGTAATAATAGCTTCAGCGAAATCCATTTGCCATAGTCTGGCTTGTAATTACTTTAGATTTGAAGAATAAAATGAATGGCTTTATTATTAATCAGCCGCAAATTTGTCTTACTGTTTTTAACCTTAGAGTGGCCTTCACGTGCAAAATAGGTTCAGTGATTACAGAACGCTTCCCTCCCCTTCTCTCCCCCCCCCCCCCCCCCCTCTTCCCCCCCCCCCCCCCCCCCCCACTGCTGCTTCTAGGTAAAATGAATTATTTGGTGAAGACAATTGGTATCTTTCTTCGTCAAACCATTTATCACCATGATTGCAACCACGCTGTGGTGAACAAATTAGCCTCCGTCGCTCTCAGGGTGTCTGAAGGGCTTCTTGGCCGGCTTTGTCCCGTGCCCGGGTTGTGCAGATGTCGCGACCAGATCTCTATCTTCTCAGCTCAAAGGAAGTGGTTTGGAAAAGCTGAAGGCCACTTTGAAGAGAACTGGGCTAAACGAGGAGCACACATCCTATTAATTTTAACTGGATCAGAGCGTCTTTTAAAAATATTGTATACTTCGCCGTTTTAGGAAAAAACTATTACATCGTAAGGTGCCTTGAGATGGACTGACTCAATAAAAGAAGACGCAGCCCTCAGTTTGCAAGACATGAGAACGGCTGCTAATGATAGGACGTTTCGGAGAACATTAATTCCTGTAGCATCACCATGTTGGAAGTGAACTTGACGGCACTTATCACACACAAACAAGGTGCCTTGAGTTTATGTATTTCTTATAACATTGATAGCCCACCTTTCTTTGTGGTTAAAGGCAGCTTGCAATAATACTTAAAGCACCCCCAGCTTGAAAGCAAAAATAAAATACGAACATAAGGGCCCTGCCGGATCAGGCCAGTGGTCCATCTAGTCCAACATCCTGTCTCACACAGTGGCCAGCCAGTTCCCGTGGAGGGCATGGAGGTCGAGGCCTTCCCATGATAAGAGCATTGGGAGAGCCCTGCTGGATCAGACCAGTGAGGGTCCATCTAGTCCAGCCTCCTGTCTCACACAGTGGCCAGCCAGTTCCTCTGCAGGGCCAACAACAGGGCAGAGAGGCTGAGGACTTTATAAGAATACCAGAAGAGCCCTGCTGGATCAGACCAGTGGTCCATCTAGTCCAGCCTCCTGTCTCACACAGTGGCCAACCAGTTCCCGTGGAGGGCCAACAACAGGGCATGGAGGCTGAGGCCTTCCCCTGATAAGAGGAGGAGCCCTGCTGGATCAGAACATCTAGTCCAGCATCCCATCTCACACAGTGGCCAGCCAGTTCCTCTGGAGGGCCAACAACAGGGCAGAGAGGCCGAGGACTTTAAAAGAACACCAGAAGAGCCCTGCTGGGTCAGACCAGTGAGGGTCCATCTAGTCCAGCATCCCATCTCACACAGTGGCCAACCAGCTCCTCTGGAGGGCTAACAACAGGGCAGAGGCCTTCCCCTGATAAGAACATATGAAGAGGCCTGCTGGATCAGACCAGTGGTCCATCTAATCCAGTCTCACACGGTTGCCAAGCAGTCGCTCTGTAGGGCCAACAACAGGGCAGAGAGGCTGAGGCCTTCTCCTGATAAGAACACCAGAAGAGCCCTGCTGGATCAGACCAGTGAGGGTCCATCTAGTCCAGCCTCCTGTCTCACACAGGGGCCAGCCAGTTCCTCTGGAGGGCCAACAGCAGGGCAGAGAGGCCGAGGCCTTCCCCTGGTGTTGCCTCCTGGCAATGGTATCCAGAGGGTGACTGCCTCTGAACATGGAGGTTCCCTTTATTCACCATGGCTGGTAGCCACTGATAGGCCTCTCCTCCTTTAATCTGTCTAATCCCCTTTGAAAGCCATCTATGCCTGTGGCAAATGTGACAGCCTCCGGCAGTGAATTCCACATTTTAATCACTGACAGTGTAAAGAAATATTTCCTTTTGTAGCAACCCCCTTCCCACAAAACAGAAAGGTGGCTAATAAATGTGCTAAATGGATAAATATTTAGCAGTTTTTATTGAATGTGAAGGTTTTGTAAAATGCATTTCCTTAGGATGTTCTGTCATTGAAAACGTGGTGCTGGAGGTGAATTTTACGGATACCGTGGACTGCCAAAAAAGACAACTCGGTGGGTTCTAGAGTAAATCAAGCCTGAACTCTCCCTAGATGCTAAAATAACTGAACTGAGGCTATCATAATTGGGTCACATTATACAAAGGAGCTGCGGTGGCTCAAGTGGTTAAGACGCTGAACTGTGGGCTGTGGAAGGTCAGTAGTTCAGCAGTTCGAGACCCGAGTGTGCCGTATGACGGAGTGAGCTCCCGTCTCTAGTTCCAGCTCCTGCTAACCTAGCAGTTCGGAAGCAAGGAATTGCAAGTGGATAAATAGGTACCACTTTGGTGGGAAGGGAACAGCGTTCCGTGTGCCTTGGTGTTTAGTCATGCCGGCCACATGACCACGGAAACGTCTTCGGACAGCGCTGGCTCTT
>NW_015173211.1:257683-260828 GCF_001447785.1 Gekko japonicus | reverse complement strand
TGGCTTTCGAGCAAGGGAACCTTTACCTTTATACAAAGACTGGAGTCACTATGAAAGACAGTAATGCTAGGGAAAGTTGACGGCAGCAAGAAAAGAGGAAGACCCACCATGAGATGGATCGATTCAATCAAGGAAGCCACAGGGGCCCTCAGTTTGCAAGACCTGAGCAAATTTGTTAATGATAGGATGATTTGGAGGACATTAATTCATAGGGTTGCCATGAGTTGGACTTGAAGGCACAACACACACACAAACACACAGAGTATGTATGGAAGTGATGCTCTGCATTCTTGGTGCTTGGGGGGGCAACAGTGGGAGGGCTTCTTGTGTCCTGGCCCCACTACTGGACCTGGTACTGTTGGCCACTGTGTGACAAAGTGTTGGACTGGATGGGCCATTGGCCTGATCCAGCGTTGGCTTCTCTGATGTTCTTACGTTGTGGTTTAATTATTGACTGTTCAGATTCTGTCGTGGGTTTTGTGACGAGGAACGGAATTTCGTGGCACAGATAATGGCTCCATGCAAGTAAAGGGTTGGACGGTCCACCTGTTGTGTGGGAATTGTTGACACTCTGAGAAGCTGGGTGAGCCAATCCCACATGGCTTCAGTTTGTGTGAATTCTGCTGTCGGGAGGGCTCGGACATCCAGAGAGGGTTGCCTTGAACCTGGTGAGGTGGGGAAACCCTGCCCTTCTTTTGATTTGGGAACCTTAGAGACCCACGAGATTTTTGGGGTTTATGAGCATTTGGGATTGAAAACTCCCTTCGTCAGATATTTGTTCAACGGGGAACGGCTCCGGTCACAAGAGAGAGAAATTTCGACAGAGCTCCCGTTTCTCTTGTTTTCAAGTTGGAGAATTGAATGCCTCTTGGCATCTCATTAAAGAGACTCTCTCGGCATCTCCTTCTGGGAGAGTTTGAAAATACCGTGGAGCTTTCCCGTTGGCTCAGGGTGTCCGTTGGCTCAGCCATTCTTGCATTTTGGTTCCGGCTTGTAAAACTGAAAGATGTAAGATTCGGGAAGGAAGTGGACCCAGCTATCAACTAAGCCACATCCAGCGTCCTTCAGTCTCTTCGACGTGGCTTCGGTCAGCTTCAGCATCTTGGTCTGCGTCCCCTCCAGCTATCTTACCACAGCAGCACTTTATGATTTCCCAATATAACAACGGAACAACATGAGTAACACCGGAGGGGCTTCATAGCCGCTGCTTACATTGCAGGTGCATTTAAGTTTCGTGGAAAGGTTAACGCTTTCTCTCTTTCTTTTTTTTTGGGACAGGAGAAATACCCCTGGGTTGAAACGCAGGAAGTGCAGTTGTAGCAATAAAGATTATGTTGCTGATAAGTTCCCCTCCAGGCCCCATGGCAGTAATACCTCTATATTTTGTCTTTAAGGAAAACTGCTGAGAGGCAATAATTTTTTTTTGTATGTGTCCCATTTTCATTAATGCCGGGTAATTGATGGAGTTGCGGTGACTTGTAACAGTGATGAGTTCTAAACATAAGAATGCACTTCTTCCTAATAAGTGAGCACTGCTGGGGTTTTAAAAGCCTACTAAATCAGTTGCTTTAGTGTGAATTTATTAGTTTTTTTCAGCATTAGCTTTAATAGTAGTTATTTACATAAGCGTACATCCCATTAACCGCCATCAGGGCTGGAAAACATGCTGAACTGTTCATATTTTCATATAATTATTGAACATAATGGTTTCATTTGCATTTCTAAACAGTGATGTTTCTGTCAAGCTTGGAAATAGTGGCTTTACGCAGTCCCTATTTCACATCCACTTATTTGACATCGTTAAATTTTATGCTAATGTGCTTCCCTAGAATATCATCAGTAGGACAGATGTTTGCGCTTTAATATACAAATCAGAGATGCTCTGCCTTCCCCGAATCCCCTCCCCAAACTGCGAAGGAAATTAAAAAAAAAAAAATTCGGCTCTTGGCACTTTTTAGATATAGTTCATGTCACTCCAAATAACCGGGAGAAGTAAAAATATCGGTCCCGACCTCAGCCGCCGGCTCTCTGAAGTGTTCTAACACCTTACCCTTCCTTGAAGGAGAGCGAGACGCAGCCCTCTCTCCTTACTTTGGAGACTGCCCAGAGAGAATCGTTTTGCTTTTATGGTTATTTTTTTTATTGGGGGGGGGAAGAGTATAAAGCGAGGTGCTATGTCGGAGGTCAGCAGATTGAGCGCGTCTTAGAAGTTGGGAAACAAAGCCAGGTGGCTGCTGCAGAGCTGGGGACACGGAGAAGTCGCCACAGGAGCCCCCCCCAAAGTGCCAACGAGCAAAGCTGGGGCCATGGAGAAGTCGCCACAAGAGCCCCCCCTCCTCCGAAAGTGCCAAGGAGCAGAACTGGGGCCATGGAGAAGTCACCACAAGAGCCCCCCCTGAAAGTGCCATGGAGCAGAGCTGGGGCCATGGAGAAGTCGCCACAAGAGCCCCCCCTCCTCCGAAAGTGCCAAGGAGCAGAACTGGGGCCATGGAGAAGTCACCACAAGAGCCCCCCCTGAAAGTGCCATGGAGCAGAGCTGGGGCCACGGAGAAGTCGCCACGAGAGCCCCCCCGAAAGTGCCAAAGAGCAGAGCTGGGGCCATGTTGACGTCGCGACAAGAGCCCCCCCACCCCCGAAAGTGCCCCTATATAAATGCCTCTATATAAATCAATGGTGCGACCTCATCTGGAATACTGTGTGCAATTCTGGTCACCACACCTTAAAAAGGATATTATAGCTTTGGAAAAAGTGCAGAAAAGGGCAACTCGAATGATAAAAGGGTTGGAACACTTTCCCTATGAGGAAAGGTTAAGGCGCTTAGGGCTCTTTAGCTTGGAGAAAAGACGACTGAGGGGTGACATGACTGAGGTTTATAAGATTATGCATGGGAAAGAGCAGGTAGAGAAAGAGGTACTTTTCTCCCTTTCTCACAATACAAGAACTCGTGGGCACTCCATGAAATTGCTGAGCGCTCGGGTTAGAACGGATAAAAGGAAGTCCTTCTTCACCCAAAGAGTGATTAACACTTGGAATTCACTGGCACAGGAAGCGGTGGCAGCTACAAGCATGGACGGCTTCAAAAGGGAATTAGATAAGCATATGGAGCAGAGGTCCATCAGTGGCTGTTAGCCACAAGGTATAGCAA
>NW_015173211.1:251399-257656 GCF_001447785.1 Gekko japonicus | reverse complement strand
GGGGGGGTCAACAGTGGGAGGGCTTCTAATGTCCTGGCCCCACTGGTGGACCTCCTGATGGCCCCTGGTATTTCTGGCCACTGTGTGATACAGAGTGTTGGACTGGATGGGCCTTTGGCCTGATCCAACATTGGCATCTCTTATGTTCTTATGTTCTTAAGTGCCAACCAGCAGAGCTGGGGCCATGGAGAAGTCGCCACAAGAGCCCCCCCCACCCCCGAAAGTGCCAACGAGCAGAGCTGGGGCCACGGAGAAGTCGCCACAGGAGCCCCCCCCCGAAAGTGCCAACGAGCAGAGCTGGGGCCATGGAGAAGTCGCCACAAGGGGGTCCCCCGAAAGTGCCAAGGAGCAGAGCCAGTGGATTTGGGCTTCAAGGACCGAGACACATTGGAAGCCAGAGGGAGGAGGAAGAGGCGTATAATTAATTCTTTGGTGTATCCCAGTAGCCTTAAACCCGGTTAGAATTTCTTCCGGCACGTGGCCGTGATTCTCTTTTTTATTTCTCCAGGATGGCCAGATACGAAGGGGAACTGGGTGAGGAGAAGGCGCCCTGCAGTTTTAGCCGTTACGTATATGTTTCGGCCGATACAGCTTGTCGTTCAAGGATGTGGGAGGTTGCAGGACCGACGCTCCCTCTGAGCCGTGGAGTCTTGTGAGCAAAAATTCGACTTTGTGAGCTGCCGACATTAAAGTTGTGAGCGAGCGATTTGGCTTCTGCATAAATCAGTTTGCTCTGGAGCCCTCCTTCCTGAGCTAAGATGAAAATGCGTGAGCCGGAGACTAAAAAACTGTGAGCTAGCTCACACTAACTCAGCTTAGAGGGAACAGTGTGCAGGATGTGTGTGGGAATGGCTGTCAAGGATTAGAACCACAAGAGGCAAAGGAGTCCAGACTCTCTGGTTCTGGCCATTTTTGTGTGCGTGTCCTGGTACAGCAGCACATCCCATTTATTTATATTATTTCACCTGTACCTCAGGTTTCTCCCCGATGGCGACTCAAAGCGGCTTACGTCGTTCTCATCTCCTTTTTATTTTCACAACCGCCCTGCAAAGTTGGTTAGGCTGAGAGTATGTGACTAGCCCAAAGTTACACAGTAAGCTTCCGTGGGGCAAGTGATGCTCTGTCTTCTTGGTGCTTGGGGGGGGTCAACAGTGGGAGGGCTGCTAGTGTCCTGGCCCCACTGCTGGACCGCCTGATGGCACCTGGTATTTCTGGCCACTGTGTGATACAGAGTGTTGGACTGGATGGGCCTTTGGCCCGATCCAACATTGGCGTCTCTTATGTTCTTATGACTCCCAGAAGCTAGTCCAACACTTTAACCTCACTACACTACACTGGGTCTTGAGATCATTTCAGATCAGGGTGTGCTGTGATCCACCAGCTGAAAAGCAGCCTTGGGTTCAGGTCCTTTGGCTGTTAATTCTTTAACTCCTGAATCTTGGGTAGCACGTAGATCTAGAGGGAGATATACAGTGAAAATGTTTTCCCGCACTTAATACAGACTAGGCGGATGGGAAGAGACCCTGTGGACAAGCAGAAAGGGCGTGCTAAGTGCTAGGCTTCAGATTTCTGGTTCAGTCTTTCGGGATTTCTTTGACTTCAATCCTCTCTCAACGGTCTGACCTAATGCAAACAAAACTCCTGGTTTCCAAGGTGCCCGTGTTACGTAACCTTCAAGGCAACTCGTCGCCGACTGTCTTGGGAGACTTTTCCTAATGCCCACTCTAGATCTTGTTTGGGCTTCATTTTGGGCTTCATTTTGGTGGGGCTGTTATTTTCAGACAGGTGTGGACAACCTCCTTCAACTTCAGCAGGCCCAACTTGGCCAGTCTTGTCTCAGTCGGAGGCTGCGTATGGCACCACTCCGGGAGAACCGCTCGAGGCGGCTCAGGGCAGTAAAACCGGGACAAACGGCTACGTTGAAAGACTGCCTAGTTAGAAATAAAGGGCAACTCCTCCAGCAGCAGTTTAACAACCAATTCTTAAGAAAACCCAGGAATGGAAGAGGCACGGGAAGCAGAGTCAGAAATCCTCGTAGGCAGGCTAGGGCAGGAAATGTAAGAGAAAACAAAGCAATAGCACAACACTACGATGGCGAACTGAGAGGGCTCAGACGGTCTGGTGAAAATCCTGGGCAAACGGAAGTATTTTGACCTGGCCCCTAAGTGTCAGAAGAGTCCGCGTGCAGTGGAGTGAGTGGGAAAGTGATACTTAGTTGGAGGATGAATCATCCAGGTGCAGGGAGACGCAAAATTGTGATGATTTAAAAGTGAGCTGTCGACTGGTGTATTTGGAGGGCTAAGAAGAGAAGAACTGGTCTGCCATTGAGATGTACTTGGGGAGAGTGGATGCTCTCTGGTCTTCTCACTCTCAGTTCTTATGAACAAGTAAAAGTTTGGTGAAATGGAATTATTCGAGGGGAGGGGGAATGGAAGGTTATGGGTTTTGGAGGAGGCTAAGAAAACTTTTAGGTAATATTTTATTTATTTATTTTTATTTATATCTTCGATTTGTATACTGCCCTTTACCCGAGGGTCTCTGGGCGGTTTACAGGTATACGGCCTAAGTGCCTAATTAGTTCCTATCCTAGGGCCACAGTTCGACTGGGGGAGGGGCTACCTATCGACACCCGAGCGGCGCGGTCCTGTTGTATTCCACGGGCGGGCTTCCGTTGTTTCTTCCTGGCGCCTTAGGATGGGTTGATGACATCTCCCGGCAGGCTCCTGATGGACTCCTCCGGCGCGCGGCAGCTCCCGATTGCAGTTCCTGCCTTTGTCCCTTCGGCTCCGCTGCGCTGTGTTGCGCCGCCGCCACGCTTCCATAGCTCCGCCTCCATCCGGTCTCCGTCGCTGCCACATCCACGGGTCGCCTCTGCTCCACCGCCGTATCGCTGCCGCCGCCGCCAACACTCCTGGCACACACCATCAGGAGGGAGGGTGCCCCCTGCCAACCTAGGGCAGGTACCCATTTGTCTACTTGCAGTTACGCTTTTGAGCTGCTGGGTGGGCGGGAGCTGGGACTTGGGCCGAGAGCTCACCCCGGCCGCGGTGGGTCTCGAACAGCCATATTAATGCAGACGTTGAACTGCCTGCGCCACCGCTCCCTTTATACTGTAATTGTCCTAGCTTACTATGATGCATCAGAGTTTGTGGGGTACCCAGTGAAGCTGATGGGTGGTAGATTAAGGTAAGGATAATACAACAGAAGGTGCTTATTCACTCAGAGTAATTTAACTTCTGGAATTCACTGCCACAATGTACATGAACACACACTATTATTATTTATGGCAGAGTTACAGGAAGTATATAATAATGTATGGCAGAGTTACGGGAAGTATGTAATAATATAAAATATGTAACCAAGTTGATACAACGGGTCTGCAGACCGATCGGGCAATCCCCCTAAATACTAATATCTAGATTTTCAGTCCACTCAGTCATAGCTGGGGAGAGTTCAAAGAGCTCCGTCACATCTCCCTGGAAAGCACGATGCTCACATTCCTGTGACAGATGGAAAATAGTTTAGTGGGCTGAACCACAATCGCATTCGGGTCCCGGTATTTTGCCCCATTTAAACAACAGGTCTGCACAGGTGCCAAAGCCTGTTCATATTTTATTAGCCGTCTTCCATACTTTACGTGGCAGGTCAAATCCTGTGAGCCTCTTGTTAGTGTTTATCAGGTTATGGGTATCAGGTGGAACTGAGTGCATCCATGTTCACAACCATTCATTCCCTATATCGACATTTTGTGATTGCAGGATTTGTACAGATCTTATTGCTGGGTGTCGGGATCTTAGTCTGGATAGGCCTGTGTCACCCATGTCTTTGTGGATGGGCAACTCTCTGTTTTTTATGATCTTTCTATATTCACGAAGAAGAGCATCTTGTCTTCGGAGATGTGGGGGAGTGATGGGGCACAACATGGGTAGCCAATAGGTGGGAGTGGGTTTAACACATCCACTGATGGTTCTCGTTGTGTTGAGTTGGGCATCAGGTTTGTGGACATGGGGGCTGTTGAACCACACTTGAGGTTTACAAGATTATGCATGGGAAAGAACAGGTAGAGAAACAGGTACTTTTCTCCCTTTCTCACAATACAAGAACTCGTGGGCACTCCATGAAATTGCCGAGCGGTCGGGTTAGAACGGATAAAAGGAAGTCCTTCTTCACCCAAAGAGTGATTCACACATGGAATTTACTGCCACAGGAAGTGGTGGCGGCTACAAGCATGGACGGCTTTAAGAGGGAATTAGATAATCATATGGAGCAGAGGTCCATCAGTCGCTATTAGTCACAAGGTATAGATAGAGGCTCTGGGGCAAGTGATGCTCTGTCTTCTTGGTGCTTGGGGGTGGGGGCAACAGTGGGAGGGCTCCTAGTGTCCTGGCCCCACTGGTGGACCTCCTGATGGCACCTGGTGATTTTAGCCACTGTGTGACAGAGTGTTGGACTAGATGGGCCTTTGGCCTGATCCAACATTGGCGTCTCTTATGTTCACACTGAAACACCATATTCCGCAGTACTACACACCAACCCCAGGGCAGAGGACAGAGTGGACACAAATGCAAACAGGAAAAGTTAAGAGGGTTTGCTGGAGTGGAAACCAAAGGGTGTGAGATGATAAAACCCTCAAGCATACTGAGGAAGTGCTGTTAGCTCTCTGAAGCTCTTTGCTGTTCTTACACTTACTCCATCTTTTTTGGGGTATTTTTTCATATGTGCATGTCTGTGCAGGTGTGACTGTGTGTGAACCTGGAAGTCATGGCAATCTCTGGTGGCTGACCCCTACTGGGGGCCTTGAGGGTATTCAGAGAGGTGGCTGAATATAGCCTGCCCCTGTCCTCCCAACTGCTGGTATTCCTTGGAGGTCTCCCATCCAAGTGCTTGCCAGAGTAGATCCTGCTTAGCTTCTGAGATCTGATGAGATCGGGCTTGCCTGGGCTATCTGGGTCAGGTCCACTTAGACTTTATCTTAACTCCAAGAAGTAACCATGAGTACCTGATACTGAACTCAGAGGATGACCTCTGAATACTAATACCAAGGTAATGGATGGTTTCTAATTGCTCATTATCCCAAGAATTCTATCACCTGTCTCTAATTACCATCCGTAGTATTAGAGGATTGTGATTTATTCACATTTCTTTTTATCCTTGCTCAGTCTGTTGTGCTTACATATTCTGTGTGGGCTTTTAATTTTCTTATTAAACTTCTTCCCATGTTCCACGCCAGTAGTCTGATCTCTTTGACCTGCTTTAAAGCCCCTGTTCAGTCCACGAATATCAAGAGCAGAAGCGGGAGGGGGCAGCAATTAACCCTACTCTCCAGGAGTGTTCAACTAAGTGTGCTAGTCCCCTTGATAGTGAGTCCGAAGGGGAGAGAAAGAGAGCGAAAGATAAAACATGGAGAAGGGCGTGTAACAGCAAAGTGGTCGAGGGTGCCTGAGCTCAAGCCATCATTTTGAAACGTGTCCTAATAATTGGCTTGACAGTGGTGGTGATATCCAGAGAAAAAGAGAATTAGGGAGTACGGAAGGAGTAGCCTTGCTGGGCAGGCAACCCAAAACGGCTGCTTAATTTTCTCACTCCCAGGTGGGCAGCAAAGAGTGTTTCCATGCCCTGTGTGGCAAAACGGGGACCCGCACTCAGCCCTGGGAGACTGAGCAGCCGTTCTGTGGCTCGCAAGCCTGTTTTTTCTTCCCATCCTTCCTGGTGGGACTATTTCCCTTTGTTACATGCTGCCACCACTCACTAAATTGA
Source organism: Gekko japonicus (assembly GCF_001447785.1). Taxonomy (NCBI): domain Eukaryota; kingdom Metazoa; phylum Chordata; class Lepidosauria; order Squamata; family Gekkonidae; genus Gekko; species Gekko japonicus. The sequence continues at coordinate 251,899 of NW_015173211.1, read as the reverse complement.
CACCACCTTTCTAGAGGGACAGTGAGACCCCTGTGGCTGATTCCCCAACCTCGGGAAGTTGGTACCACAATCTTTGGGTGCCCCCTGGAGAGTTGGCAACCCCTCCGATTTAGGCCCATTTAAGTCCCTAGTCTCCCTTTGCCTCTGAACGCCATTGCTCTGTCCCCTACACACACTCCTCTCTATCTCTGGAGGTTGTGGGCCTCAGGATGGGTTTTGCTTTCCCCCTCCTGTTGTGGAGAAAACCCCAGCCCTCCACTGGACTGGTCACGGGTAACTGTTGCCCTCCTGGCTGTCCACCACGGTTTTTAGTGGCCTGGATGCCCTGGAGTTTGAGGCAACAGGGGGCCCCACCTGTCTGCTCCCTCGAAGCTGCCCTCCAAGCTGGGCCAAAGGCTGAAAGTCAGGCTGAAGGCTGAACCCCCCCCCCTCAGGAGCCAAAGCCTTTATCTCCCTGGCTCCGCCCCTGGGGTGTGTCCATATTTTCCCGCTCTTTTCCT
>NW_015173211.1:231148-251333 GCF_001447785.1 Gekko japonicus | reverse complement strand
ACAGGCACTACCAGGCTGACATCGATTTAAAAATACACAGGCCGGATATCGCGGGGGGGGGAGGCGTGGCTGTTTGCCCCGGAGTGAAGTACCACGCGGCCGCTGGATCAAATGTCTCACCGACATCCCGTGGTTCAGGGGGAGGTGCCGATCATACGTCAATCCTGCGGCGCGGCAAAGACGCGGCGCGGTGGGGGTTGTGGGTTTTTTTTAAAACTGAACTGAAGTGTGTGCATGCGCCGTTGGGTGCTTGTGCGCATCTCATGGAGACTTGGGGGGAAAAAACCTTTTCACGACAGGATATGGGCGGGCGCCGGATGCCACGAGCTACCACCGGAAACGTGATTAGACGCCCGCCTCGGAGGTACTAGTTTTTACGGCGCATCTTTGGTGGGAAGCCTCGGTTTCGCCATGGGAGCTCTATGCTTCCCAGATGTTGCAGTTTGATCACGCCCGGAAAATCCGCCTATCTTCCGTCTCTGTAGCGTGGCTAATGCTCCGTGTGACCGCAGCCTCTGCCTGGCAGCCATTTTGTCACACCCTGTTTCCCCACACTGCAGAAAGGATTTCTGTTGGCTGGGCACTATTTATTCCCTCGATTTGTATGCTGCTCTCCCACACATTAGTGGGGCTCAGAGCAGGTTCCAACCAGTGTTTCCCCTAAGCTGAGTTAGTGTGAGCTAGCTCACAGTTTTCCAGCCTCCGGGTGACACATTTTTGTCTCAGCTCAGGAAGGAGGGCTCCAGAGCAAACTAATTTATGCAGCGGCCAAATCGCTCGCTCACAACTGTAATGGCCCAGTAGCTCAGAAAGTCGAATTTTTGCTCACAAGACTCCACGGCTTAGAGGGACCATTGTTTCCAACCCATAACGACAGAACATAATATAAGATTAAGACATAGCCGTTAAAAGCAGTGCCAACGTTTACAATTCATAAGAGAAATCCACAAGATAATTTCTGTGACAGAAGCACGCTCTCCCACTGAACAATTACTTGTGGGGAACACCTCTGTTTTTAAAGGAATGATGATAACAACCTGTAGTAGCAAGCGCCAACCTTTGGGGGACTTTTGGAAGTGGTTACGTTAATGCGAAATAACAGAAGCAGCGACCCTCCAGCGATAAAGGAAGTAGCGGCGGGAAAGAAAGAGGCTGCTCAGTGGCTTCTTCGGTCATTTTAGGCCCCAGCCCAAATAAGTGTCAGAACCCACAGCCAACAATGAAGTACACGCATTCAGGAACGGTAATACTTTTATTGCAGAGCTATAGATGCAGTAACATAAGCACTGTTAAGAATGGCGGCGGCCCCATGGGCATAATAGGATATAGGGTATTCGTATGCACCCCCCCACAGAACTGGCCAATTAGGCACCCTCCCGCGCGCAGGATAAAGCTTGGAGACCGTTAGGTAGCTGAAGCTGAGAACCAACACTCTCCCACGGCACCTAGGAAAAACCCAGACAATACAACTCCCTCCTGCACATCTGTATAGATAAGCATTTCGGCGCAAAGCAGAAAAAGCACAGAAAGGAATGCAGGAGCAATTAACCAGACACAGACCGAGCTCCCCAACGCCGATGGCAGCGTAGCTGACAGTAAGCCAGCTTGACGCAGGGAGAAGCAGCACCTGGAGACAGGTGGAGCAGATGGGCCCCCCAGCCCATTGAGAAGGCCTCTGCTTCTCTCATGGCTGCCCACCACGGTTCCGATGCATTAGCACAGGGGGTGTCAAACACGCGGCCTAGGGGCCGGATCAGGCCCCCCCCGGAGGGCTTCTATCAGGCTCGCAGTGGCACTGGCTGTCTTCTGCTTCTTTTTCCAGTTCTGCTGCTGCTGCATCATCGTAGGTTTGCAGCTGACAGATACACACCTGAACAGCATACTCAGGATTGCAACAGCACAGACGTTTTGATGCCATAATTCAGAGCAAGAGGTGTCAGTTATCAGGCATTGTTAAATAAACAAAATATTGCAAGAGTGCTAATGTTTTAAGCATGTTTTTATTTTAAGTAAAGAAAAAACACCCCTTTGTGTTTGTGTCCTTTATATAAATTTTATATCTCCGCCACCTGGCGTTACATTTTACGACACACATGGCCCGGCCCAACAAGGTCTCCTTTATGTCAGATCCGGCCCTCGTAACAAATGAGTTCGACAACCCCTGCATTAGCACATGGAGATGGGAGTTGCCCAAGTGCTACCTTAACTGGTCTCAGAGCATTCTCCTGTGCATGCCGAAGCTTGCGTGGCAGACTGAATAACGAACACGCATCTTGAATGCCCTGTGGGAACCCAAATCGAGCAGGAGCCGCCTTTCCGACGGCTGCCGTGCTCATGGTGCAAACTGTGCGGAGCGTTGTGGGTTTTTTCCCCCCTCCCAAATTCATATCATGGCCAGTTCTTTGTTCTCAGATGTTAATAGAAATGTCTGCTGTACTGCTGCGGCGTCCGATTTTTCTGTAGCTCCATCATGTAGAGATTCTGGGGGCCATCATTTCTGGTCTGGCAGGAATAGTTTTAAATTAAATGGCTTCTAATTTCTGTTTCCATAACGTTCGGAGAATTCCACGGCATTAAAAAAAAGGGCTAGTTTTGATCGAGACTGTTAACTGCGAGACGGCAGCTCCCGCTTCCTGCAGATAGCTTAAACACAGGGAGGGAACATAGTTCTTTTAGAGGGCAAGTTAAATTTCACCCTGTAACTTAAGTAATATCGCAGATTGCGAGTTTTGGATCGCTTCTTTGGCGTGTAGATTGCCTAGGAGACTGGCGATTATCTTCAGTAGTGGTAATTTACCGTTTTCCCTCCTAAAGATGTGGACCAGGGGTGTTGAACTCATTTGTTATGAGGGCCGGATCTGACTTAAATGAGACCTTGTTGGGCCGGGCCATGTGAGTCATAAAATGTAATGCCAGATAGCAGAGATATAAACTTTATAAAGGACACAAGCACAAAGATTTTTTTTTTACTTAAAATAAAAACATGCTTAAAACATTAGCTTTGTAAGCTGCAAACCTACATTTGATTTATCGACATTCAGCACAGAATGAATGACTCAGAGTTCTGAGTCTAGGACCCAGATTAAAACATGAAATGGCTGAGTGATTAAGAGAGTCTGGCTAAGCAAGCTATGATGCAGCAGCAGCACTGGAAGCAGGAGATGGCCAGTTCCACTGCGGGCCTGATGGAAGCCCTCCGGGGGCCTGATTCGGTCCCTGGGCCGCATGTTTGACACTCTTTATCTGGACTGATGACGTGACGCTTCCCTTTTATAACCAGCCTGTCTCCTGGTGCATAAACTGAGCACCTGAGGCTTGGAGGACTGGCTCTTTTGGTTCGATGTCTCCATTTCCCGCGTCCTGATTTGCCTTTCTTGTAATGTGCAGTGACTTGAACCCCTGGCCAGGTGTTCTCCAACTGCAAACAGAGCAGTAGGTCTGTGTTTGGACTGTGCCCCTTCAGGCAAGGATTTGCATAATGGAGTGCTTCTCCCTAAAATAACAACAGCGACAAAAAAGAAATGTCTGTATGTAGAAAGGTAGCATGTCTGGAAGATGATATGAGAATTATCTTCAATTACTTGGAGGGTTGTCATATAGAGGATGGGGCGGAGCTGTTTTCTGTTGCCCCAGAAGGTCAGACCAGAACGAGTTGGTTGAAATTAAATCAGAAGAGTTTTTGGCTAAACATTAGGAAGAACTTCCTGACAGAGCTGTTCCTCAGTGGATCAGGCTTCCTCTGGAGGTGGTGGGCTCTCCTTCTTTGGAGGTTTTCAAACAGAGGCTAGATGGCCATCTGACAGCAATGCTGATTCTGTGAACTTAGGCAGATCACGAGAGGGAGGGCAGGAAGGGTTGCATCGGTGCTTAGTTCTTGTGGCCCTTTCTTTCACGCCCAGGGAAATGCTGATTGCCAATTTGGGATCAGGAAGCAATTTTTCTCCAGGCCAGTTTGGCCGGGGATCCTAGAGATTTTTTGTCATCTTCTGGGCATGGAACAGCGGTCTCTGGGTGTGTGTGTGTGTGTGGGGGGGAGGTATTTGTGAATTCCCTGCCTTGTGCGGGGGGTTGGACTAGATGACCCGGGAGGTCCCTCCCAACCCTATGATTCTGTGATTCTATGGTTTCTGTAGAATGCTTTTCTGTGAGCGGGGATTATCTTTTTTTGTATGGATTAGGTTTCTGTTGTATGGGGAAGGGCTATGGCTCTGCTTGGCATGCAGCATGTCCAAGGTTCAATCCACGGCATCTCCAGCTGAAAGGATTAGGTAGGAGGGGATGTGAAAGACCTTTCTCTGCCTGAGACCCTGGAGAGCCGCTGCCAGTCTGAGTAGACAAGGCAGCTTTGTGTGTTCATGTCTGAACCAGTGTGTCCCTCTAAGCTGAGTTAGTGTAAGAACATAAGAACATAAGAGACGCCAATGTTGGATCAGGCCAAAGGCCCATCCAGTCCAACACTCTGTGTCACACAGTGGCCAGAAATACCAGTGCCATCAGGAGGTCCAGTAGTGGGGCCAGGACATTAGAAGCCCTCCCACTGTTGACCCCCCCCCCAAGCACCAAGGAGACAGAGCATCACTTGCCCCAGAGCCCCTAGCTATACCTTGTGGCTAATAGCCACTGATGGACCTCTGCTCCATATGCTTATCTAATTCCCTTTTGAAGCCGTCCATGCTTGTAGCACCCACCACTTCCTGTGGCAGTGAATTCCATGTGTGAATCACTCTTTGGGTGAAGAAGTGTGAGCTGGCTCACAGCTTTTTAGCCTCCAGCTCACACATTTTTGTCTCAGCTCAGGAAGGAAGGGCTCCAGAGCAAACTCATTTATGCCGTAGCCAAGTCGCCTGCTCACAACTTTAATGCCCGGAGCTCAGAAAGTAGAATTTTTGCTCACAGGACTCCACAGCTTAGACAGAGCATTGGTCCGAACCCTCACTTGACATCTGTAATGGACCGGCTCAAGGTCATCTTCATCACTGCAGTTGCTGTTTGCGAGAGCAAACCCCCAAGTCACTTTCTGTAGGTTTGTTTTATGTGTGTTTCATTACTAAATAATCGAGATTGTAGATAGCAGTCTGTGAGGATTTGAAGGAGTAGGCAGTGACTCAGGAAAGCTCCTCCCCTGCCACAAATTTTTGTTAGTCTTTAAGCTGCTCGTGGACTCTTGCTCTTTTCCGTGTGGACGTCCCGGATACTCCAGTACTCACCTAAGCAGTGAAATCTGAGCATTGTAGAAGGTCTGAATGAGAGGTATACTTTTCTGAAAACATTGAAATGTTGGGGGCGGGGGGGGACAACGACGACGTTTTCCTATATTTCTGGAAAAAGGTTTTCGGGAAAAATGAATTATGTGCAATACTTAACCTTATTTAACTACTTTAACGCAAAACATGTCATTTACAGCAGTTACATTTGTATTACTTGGCATGTTGATAATACTTAAAAGTGTTAAGTACTTTCGCTTTCTACGTGCACCCTAGGCTACCTTAGCATGTGTTATCTTCAGTTTTTTTGACATCTGAGAGGGAGGAAGAAATAAGAGCAGGAAATAGAAAACACAGCAGAAGAGCTAGTAGCACCTTCGGGACCAATGGATAGCCCTTCTTGGATCTATCCAAAATCCAAATCTGGCTTGCGTGCTATGTAGACTTGCCGATGCAGCTTGTGGGAGTTAAAATCAGAAACCAGCTTATTAAGCAGAGATCTTTTCAGGTACAATTCAAGACGTTTTTAAAAACGTTGACGTCAGTGAGATATTGGCTGGTAGAATTCCAAAAGTGGTTAGGTTTTGCTAATGCATGTGTGATTATCTGCCTATTGAACACAAGTTGCAGATTATCTTGGTGCAAAGAACTGTTAGTACTTAGGGAAGAGGTTTTATCCTTGCGGCCAATGTGGGTGAGAGTTTTGGAGTTTACCTGTGCTGCATTGGTGAAAGAAGAATGAGGAGGAGGAGGAGGAGGCTAAAGAAGGAGAAGAAATTAATACTAATACTAATAATACTAATAATACCAATACTACTACTACTACTACTACTAATAATAATAATAATAGGATTTATCCCCCGCCTTTCACTCAGAGTCTCAGAGCAGCTTACAATCTCCTTTCCTTCCCCACCCACGACAGACACCGTGTGAACAATGCTCTCTCTAAGCTGTGGAGTCTTGTGAGCAAAAATTCTACTTTGTGAGCTACTGGCATGAAAGTTGGGAGCGAGGGATTTGGCTACTGCATAAATCAGTTTGCTCTGGAGCCATCCTTCCTGAGCCAAGACAAAAATGTGTGAGCCGGAGGCTAAAAAACTGTGAGCTAGAGGGAACACTTAGCTAGAGGAAACAGCTTAGAAGGAACACTGCCTGTGAGGTAGGTGGGCCCGAGAGAGCTCTGGGAGAGTGGCTCTTGAGAGAACAGCTCTGAGAGAACTTGTAACTGACAGCTCTGAGAGAACTTGTAACTGACCCAAGTTCACCCAGCTGGCTGCATGTGGAGGGAGTGGTGAACCAGATCCGGTTCTCCCAGATTGGAGTCTGTCGCTCTTAACCACCACACCAAACTGGCTCTCTGGGAGGGGTGTTGTTTCACTAAGAGGGAAGCGAAGCCCTCCGTCATCTGTCATCCCTTCCTGCCGTGGTAGGAAGTGCTTCTAGTAGGGCTTTTGCTCAGTAGAAGCAGACAGTCTCATTACCCTCTGCCGACTTGCTTGCCTGGTACAAAGTCTGCCAGCGTTACGAGACGGAGAGTGCTGGGGAGGAGTTAGTCATTGCAGCCGTGGATATGAATGCTGCTGAGCAAATGTGTTAGAGGCGCAGCAACAGCCAAATTGAGGCTGCGGCCCAGAGCCTTCAGAGAGAGCAGCGGTGCCTCTTCCGTACTTGTAGGAAAAGCAGAGCTACAGATGGCGATACGAGCACGGATTTAGATATTTTTTTTTTAAGAAGTAAACCAGCAGCAGGGGAGAGGCCGTGGCTCAGTGGTGTAGAGCATCTGCTTAATGTGCAGAAGGTCCCAGGTTCAGTCCCCGGCATCTTGATACCGGAACTCCTCCTAATGAAGATTGTTCCTGCGGCCCAACTCTGCCTTATGTATGACAGTGGGCGCGTGAGTTCTTTTACCCGTGTATCCAGAGGGTGGAGTCAGAACGAACTCTCCTATTTCCCAAGAAGCGAGACAACACACTGGTGTTTAATGAATAAATGTTCTCTTTACTAAATATCGTTGATTTTCAAGCACACAAAAACAGATACGCTCACACATACACTCAAGTTCCTTTAGTTTACAGTTGATACAGAAAGCAAATAGTAATGAAAATAATAACTTCAGACTACCAATGAGGTAACACAGAGAAGGGTAGCGTTGATACTTATCTGATTCCGGATGAGAAGTAACTCTTCTCAGCTGAAGGCACGGGAACAAAAGTACTAGCTTTAGGGACTCTAAAAACACACTGAATGGTCCAGCCAAACACGTGTGGGTTCTCTTGGTAGCGACCTGAGAGAACGCTTTAAGAATCACCTGCAGTAGACTTAAGTTGCAAGGGTGAGAATAGAAAGTTGGATAGCTAACTCAGAAGCAAAGGCTGTGTTTTTCCTTATAAAACCTAGCTTTGGGGGTTGGCATAAGGCCAATCTACACCTACAATCCGTCCCCTTCTCTATACCTATAGGTTGAAGGGTTGTGACGCATCTACCTAGAGGGGAGTGGGGCGATATTCAAATTCTACCCTACACTTCAATGGGAGCCATGTGGTAAGGTGTCAAAGTTGTATTGCCATAGTAACCTTTGACTTGCAGATGCTGGCCTGGTCGAGAAGGCAATAACAGGATGTTGTCCTTTTGTGATTCCAAACCAGATACGAGGGGTTACATGTTATTCAGCAGATCTTTAATGGTGGGAGAGTTGTTGTTCCCAAGACTTCATGAGGCTGAGCTTAATGGAGAATGTCTTCTTTGTCCCAAAGCAGGCTGGGAAGGTGTGGGTATGCGTGTGTCCATTAGCATACCTATAGCAGGCCCTACACATCACAGCTTCCAGGTGCAAGCATGAAGGCAAAGCAAGCAAACCCAAGGCACACAGAATTTCCCAATCCCGCATACACAAATGCAGAGACATTTATAGACATGCAAGCATCAGCATAGCACACATAAAATACATTTTAAGCACACTTGCCAACAATCTCCAGTTAAAAGATCTGGTAGCGGGTGATGTCAAAGACCTTTCTCTGCCTGAGAGACCCCGGAGAGCCGCTGCCAGTCTGAGTAGACTATACTAAACGTTGATGGACCAAGGGTCAGTCACAGAGCCAGTTTGGTGTAGTGGTTAAGTGCGCGGACTCTAATCTGGGAGAATAGGGTTTGATTCCCCACTCCTCCACTTGCACCTGCTGATGTGACCTTGGGTCAGTCACAAGCTCTGGCACAGCTGTCCTTGAAAAAGAGCAGTTTGTGTCGGAGTTCTCTTAGCCTCACCCACCTCACAAGGTGTCTTCTGTTGTGGGGAGGGGAACGGAAAGAAGTTTGTAAGCCGCTCTGAGACTCCAAGTGAAGGGCGGGGTATAAATCCAATCTCCTCTCCTCCTCCTGATTCAGTGTAAGGCAGTGCATGTGTTCATGTGTCCAGACAACGTGCTTTATTCCTGACACGATTCATGAGAACCTTGTTTTCAAGGGAAGGTTGTTCTACAGTTCAGGCTAGGCTGTTAGATCTACTCACACACTTGATACGTGGCTCCCCTCCCATTAATAGGTCAAGGTAGAAGATTGGCTCAAACCTATCTTTTAAGAGCAACTGACTTATTTTCATTTACGGGTTTAGATGGTGCCTGCTTTCTGGATTACATCTACTGCTATAATAAAGAGATTACTTTGTAAAATTGTTGTTACAGGCTTCTGGCTAAATAATAAACTAAGGCTGCGGTCACACGGAGCATTAGCCACGCTACAGAGACGGAAGATAGGCGGATTTTCCGGGCGCGATCTCACCGCCACATCTGGGAAGCGTAGCGCTCCCGTGGCTCACCCGAGGCTTCCCGCCGAAGATCCGGGGCAAAAAACTAGTACCTCTGAGGTACTAGTTTCCGGAAACCACGGGGCAAGGGCGGCCGTCTGATCGCGTTTCCGGTGGCATCCGGCGCCCGCCCATGTCCCCTCGCAAACAGGTCATTTTCCCCCCCAAGGCTCCACGGATGCGCACAAGCACCCAACGGAGCATGCGCATACTTCAGTTTAAAAAAGTAAAAAAACCCCAACAACCCCGTTTCCCGCCCCGCTTCTTTGCCTGTGGTGTGATCGGCACCTCCCCCCTAGCCACGGGACCTCGATGGGACCTCAACCGGACGTCTGATTGCGCAGTCGCGCGTTAGTTTGCCCAGGGCAAACAGCCACGCCCCCCCCCCCCCCCGTCTTGTGCACGGCGAAAACACCCCCGCCCCCCCCCCCGCATTTTTCAGCCCGTGTGGCCGGGGCCTGAATTTAATTTATTCTGTAAGCAAACCAGAAGCTGGAAGGCTGCTGTAGAGACACTGAGATTGTTAGAGGACTTGTCTTGAAGAAATGTGGAAGGGAGATTGGGAAATCGAATCTCACCTGACTCCTCACAGGCTAAATACTAGCTCCTTTGTTCATTTCCCCCACAGCTTCACCCATATTAAGCAGTTTGGGAAAACTTATCATCAAAATTGTCCCCTGGAAGAACTTCTGCTTGGCATGCAGAAGGTCTCAGGTTCAATCCCCAGCATCGAGTTAAAGGACCAAGCAGTAGGTGATATGAAAGACCTCTGCCTGAGACCCCCCCCAAAAAACCTATTTATTAGGATATAGTAAAAAAAGTTCAAACATACTTCAAAACTTATACTGTTATATATCCATCCCTCCTCCCTTCCCCCCCCTTCTCAGCTTCCCACAGTGCTCCAACCTCCAGCCCAATTCTTAAATTTTCTCCATACCTCCTTTTCCCCTTATTCATATCCACAGGTAACTTATCCTTCAACTGTTATTCTTATACATTTATCTATTTTCTACTATCTTTTAATTTTCAATAACTCTCAAAGCAAAGTAAATTGTCCTTTACATCCCAGTATTTCTCCAAATATTCTTTAAAGTCTTTCCAGTTTGCAAAAAATTCTTCTGCTTCCACATTATTAAGTTTCCTTGTCATTTTATCCATTTCAACCATAAAAAGTAGTTTTTTAATCCATTCCCCAATTTCAGGGACTTTATCTTGTTTCCAACATTGAGCACATTCCTAGACAATACTGAACACACATGAAGCTGCCTTCGTTGGCACTCCATGAATTTGCTGAGCAGTCGGGTCAGAATGAATAACAGGAAGTACTTCTTCACCCAAAGAGTGAATAACACATGGAATCCACTGCCACAAGAGGTGGTGGTGGCTACAAGCATGGACAGCTTCAAGAGGGAATTAGATAAACATATGGAGCAGAGGTCCATCAGTGGCTATTAGCCACAAGGGATAGATAGGAACTCTCGGTCTGGGGCAAGTGATGCTCTGTCATCTTGGTGCTTGGGGGGGGGAGCAACAGTGGGTGAGCTTTTAGTGTCCTGGCCCCACTGGTGGACCTCCTAATGGCCCCTGGTATTTTTGGCCACTGTGTGACACCGAGTGTTGGACTGGATGGGCCATTGGCCTGATCCAGCATTGGCTTCTCTTATGTTCTTATACAGAATTAGACTATTAGTCCAACATAGCATCATCTACTCAGACTGGCACTCTCTGGATGCTCTGTCTCTGAGCCACAGCCCCTCCCGTGATTTTGAAGGACCAGCTTTATGTGCATCCTCCCAGACAGATGAGTCTATCAAGGTGGCTTCTAAAGATCTCTTGTTTGGTATCAAGAGCCTAGAACACACCCTCTCTGCTCCCCTACAGCTGGGAAGGCTGCACAGAGATGCCTGGGAAGAGCCTGGGCTCTCTTTCCATTTGGTGCTTACACTTTTGCAAAAATGTGGGGAGGGTGATACGTTTTAATTGTCCTCTTTGTGTATCTGTGTCTCCATTGGTAGAAGCCATGAAATGAGCTTCAACACGCCTTTTGGCATGGGTGTGTCTTTAGAAGGACTCGTGCTTTCCCCAAGGTGGGGCCACGGATGCACTTTGGCAAATCTGAAATGGAAATACGACGAGAGGGCATGCGTTTGCAAAGGTGTAAAGGAGACAGCCGGCTCCTGACTGGAACGTATTTCCTATTCAGAGCGTTTGAGAGCCCCATAAAAGTTAAATACCACTGAGAAAATTGGTTGTTTATCTAAACAGAATGTACGGTTTGGTAGGGAGAGGTATTTACGGTTTTAAAGATGAATCTAAAACCTTTCTCCTTGTGTACGTACGTTATCCGAGCTCCAGTTGTTCTGTTGTGGGTGATTTTTATTCCTCTAGACTGTGCGACTCTGCTAACATTCAGACCTTATGGGTGCGTTCAGATGCGGCCTTTCTGCCGGCATAAACGCGATCAGACTTACCCTCCATCTTGCGTAGCCCTCCGGTGGACGCCCGCTCACACGCTGCGGGTGTCGGCGTTTATTTTTTTTAAAGGACAGTTTGAGCATGCGCATAGGCAGCCATTCAGAGATTGGCGATTTTTGTGCATGCTCAACCCCCCCCCCCCTTACGTTTAAACTTTAAAGGTAAGCACTTACCTTTAAAGTTTAAAGCCCAACCTGGCCTCCCTGTAGTCCTGGACTCCTCCGGGAAGTTAAAGTAAGGCATTTTTTTTTAAACAAACGCTCAGGGCGAAGCTTCGCTTGAGCGCATATTGCTTAGTTAAAAAAAAAATGGCCGGGGAAGGCCGGAGGCCTCAGGCTTCCGACGGAAGTAGCTGGGGAACGGAGGAGAGCGATCAGACGCCAGGGTGCACCAATTACAACCGTTGCACTCTGTTTACCACCACTTTGGACCTAGTGGCAGAGTGCAACGGTGTAAAGGGATTTACAACGGTTAGGGACGGGAGGCAGATGTTCACCGTGCGAACGCCTGTAAGTACACCGGTTAGAACCGGCACCCTAACCGTTGTAAATCCCCCGTCTGAATGCACCCAATGTGTTGGTCGTTGGGTGGGAGGGTGTAGCCATTCCCTTGCTGTGGACTCTGAACAGACTGAAGGGCCTCTCAGCGTGAGGTTTGCGGGTTCATCCGGATGTAATGCCATTGATAGCCGCTTTATCGGGCCGAATGCCACGAAGAGTCTCTTGCATTAAGGGAAGGCTCCTTGTATGGAGGGGGGGGGGACAAAATTCGAGGCCAGTAGCACCTTAAAGACCAACAAAATTCTCCAGAGCGTAAGCTTTCGTGAGTCAAAACTCACTTCATTTGTCAGGCAGTCATCTGCTGGGTAATCCTCCCACTTAGGGTGGCCCATCTGGCATCGAGCAGAGCCCCGGCCTTTTCCATCCCGGCTCTGTGGAATGGGCCGAAGAGGTGAGAGCCCCCCCCTCCCGGCATCTTCAGGAGGTGCTGCCAAGCCTGCCCGTTTGCCAGGGCTTTCGAGGGGGTTTGAATGGTGGGGGGAGGGGGATTGCTTTGAACCCTTCCAGTTCTTTGTAACAGGGCCGTCTCATTCCCTATGTCCCTGGGTGCCAGCTACAGTCACCAGGCAGCTATCTGTTGGTTATCCCAGCACTCAGGGTGGCCTGTCTAGCATCAGCCAGAGTGTGGGCCTTTTCCATCGTGGCCCCAGGTCTGTGGGAGGAGATCCCCGAGAAGGCGAGGCCCCCCCCTCCTTTGAGATCTTCCAGAAGCACTGCCAGGCCTGCCCGTCTGCCAGGACTTTTGAGGGGGATTTGGATGGCAGGCATCTTTTAAGGAGGTGGAGATTTGGAGTTGGCTGTTTTATTTTTATTTTTGGTGTTAACCGAAAATGTCTTTAGCTATTATCGTAAGCCACCTTGAACTATGAGGAACGGCAAGATATTTGGTCTCTAAGGTGTTAACTGGAATTGTGTTCTGCCACTATGGAATCATAGTGTACGAAAGGGCCATATAGGCCCTCCAGTCCAACCCCCCTGCTCAATGCAGGATCAGCCTAGAGCATCCCTGACAAGTGTTCGTCCAGCCTTGCTTAAGGACTGCCAGTGACAGGGAGCTCACCACCTCCTTAGAGAGCCGATTCCACTGCTCAACTACTAAACCACTCTTTCTGTAGAAACGAATACAGACTAATGAAGCTAACCATGCTGTACTGGCAGTAGTGAAATGGACGTGTAGGATTTAACCCCTTTCTACAGTTCTGTGGGCGTATCTGTAGGATTTAACCCATTTCCACATGTCTGGGGGGGGGGGTTGCTTCAACCAGTCAAGAATTATGCCCCGTTTTATGCCGAGCCCGCCCATTGTGCCATTGCAAAGGTTTGTTCAGAGCTGTTCCAGCCCCTGCTCTTTACTTTCCCGCTGGAGGAGTCGGTGCCTCATTGCTCGCCACCGAATGCAGTAATGCACAGGAGTTAGTGCCGTTGAACTGTGCGTTTCGGCGAACTTTACGGCTAATCGTCCCTGTTCCCCCTGAATTTCCAAAGCACTTGCTGTCGTGCGTGAATGGCTTTATTTCACTTGGTGTCATCCCAAAGTTTTAAACAGATGTTCGAAATGCAGCTAATTTGGCAGTAATAGGCTTGGATTGCTCGCGCGCGAGCTTCCGACGCATTGTATACCGAGTTTCCCACTGTGCTCCCTTAAATCCTCTGGCACAATAAAAAGTGAGCAACTAAAACTGCTGCTCGGTTGAAATTCTCGTCGCCTGTTCTCACATGTGATGAAACTTTGGTTTTGGGGGGGCTGCTTTTAATTATGAAGTCGCAAGTATTAGGGGTGTATTCCAAGGTTTGATTTGACTTGTAGAAAGTAGTCGGAAGGCTTTATTTTTCTTTGGGGGATGAAGATAAGGAAAATGGAAGGCGTGCAAGTAACGCCAATGCACTTTTGAGTCACGGAAATGGGCTCTCATTGCCAAGATGGGGTACCGGATGCCTTGGCAACTTCAGTGTCTGCACTGTTAGATTCTATCACTCCCCTGTAACTTTCCATTCTACTGTGAGAAATAGAACATCGCCTCTCGCTGTTCTGTGAGTGATACGTCGTGAACGTGATACATCGTGAACGGATAAAAGGAAGTACTTCTTCACCCAAAGAGTGATTAACACTTGGAATTCACTGCCACAGGAAGTGGTGGCGGCTACAAGCATGGACAGCTTCAAAAGGGAATTAGATAAGCATATGGAGCAGAGGTCCATCAGTGGCTATTAACCACAAGGTATAGATAGGGGCTCTGGGGCAAGTGATGCTCTGTCATCTTGGTGCTTGGGGGGGGTCAACAGTGGGAGGGCTCCTAATGTCCTGGCCCCACTGGTGGACCTCCTGATGGCACTGGTATTTCTGGCCACTGTGTGATACAGAGTGTTGGACTGGATGGGCCTTTGGCCTGATCCAACATTGGCGTCTCTTATGTTCTTATGTTCTTAACGTGCGGGATATCTCACAGAGCTGGATGGCCCAGGCTAGCCCGGTCTCGTCAGATCTCAGAAGCTAAGCAGGGTCGGCCCTGGTTAATATTTGGATGGGAGACCACCAAGGAAGTCCAGGATCACTATGCAGAAGCAGGCAATGGCAAACCACCTCTGTTTGTCTGCCATGACTTGGATGGCCCAGGCTAGCCTGATCACGTTAGATCCCGGAAGCTAAGCAGGGTCAGCTCTGGTGAGTATTTGGATGGGACAAGTCCGGAATCTCTATGCAGAGGCAGGCAATGACAAACCTTGAAAACCCCACGGGGTTGCCGTAAGTCGGCTGCGACTTGGCAGGACTTTCCATCCCCAGGAAAACACGTTTCTGCCCCATAGGGCTTGACAGTCGTCATGTGCGAGGCGACACCGAGAGGGGAGGAAGATGGGGAAAGAATAATAAACAAGTGGGCGTTCGCTGGACGTAGGGGCAGTGCCGAAGGCTTCCCAATGGAGTTGGGTTTTGATGAGGGTGATGGAAGGAAACGAAAGAGGTAACATCACACAGGGTATTTGCAAAGGTTCCTTTCATAAGAACATAAGAGACACCATTGTTGGATCAGGCCAAAGGCCCATCCAGTCCAACACTCTGTCACACAGTGGCCAAAAATACCAGGTGCCATCAGGAGGTCCACCAGTGGGGCCAGGACATTAGAAGCCCTCCCACTGTTGCCCCCCCCCCAAGCACCAAGAAGACAGAGCATCACTTGCCCCAGAACCCCTATCTATACCTTGTGGCTAATAGCAACTGATGGACCTCTGCTCCATATGCCTATATAATTCCCTTTTGAAGCCGTCCATGCTTGTAGCCGCCACCACCTCCTGTGGCAGTGAATTCCATGTGTTAATCCCTCTTTGGGTGAAGAAGGACTTCCTTTTATCCGTTCTAACCCGACTGCTCGGCAATTTCATGGAGTGCCCACGAGTTCTTGTATTGTGAGAAAGGGAGAAACGTACCTCTTTCTCTACCTGCTCTTTCCCATGCATAATGTTCTTTCCTTGGTGCATGTGGTGGAGGCAAAAATCTGGCTTGAGGACGGCCTCTTAATCACTGCCGTAGATGGTGTGCAGATGCTGGTTGGGCTTGCAGAGACGCATCGGAGGCTGTTGCGCCTCACGCCCTTGTCTTAATTAAATCAATTTCAGATTGCAGGTGACTTGACAGCCTTCCCAATCAAAGGTACCATTAGTTGAAGATTTATCCAAACACAGTTTCGACGACCCTATCTCGGGTTTCTCTTCCGAGTTTCCATCACCGCATTGCTTAAATGCGTCCATATGGCAGTCTTATCTTACTGAGCACAGTTTCTTTAATGATCTCCTAATTAGACAAATATCATTAGAGATGAAGTTACTGTATGAACCAGGCTTTATGGCCTGATCGTAAAAGGAATCCAATAAACAGGCATACTTATCCAAATTTATGTTAAAATGGCATCGGAGGGCTTCCTCAAAATCATATTAAGGGGAAAGAAAGTTCAGTTGTGACTCGTGGCACCAGCCGAGGGACAGTGTTAAAAGTTAAGATGGTTTAGCTCCATGGAGTGGGGCACAGAGACCGAAGAGAGGCCTTGTGTATGTTGGCTGGCTTCCCTTGGTTTTAGCTTTTGCTAATTTTTTTTGAGAGGTCAGGGTGTCCTGGGGCATGTTAAAGACTAATACATTTATGGCAGTATAAACTCTCATGCACCAGAGCCTGCAAACAATAAATGTTAGCCTCAAAGGTGCCGCAAGTTGTGTTGTTTTAGCTGAGAATTGGATAGGTTCATGATGCCTGCAATTGGTGCGGTACAGTGGCTAAGGAAACCGGCTGTGAACCAGGAAGTTTCACGTTGAGATCTGGCCTTGGCCAAGAGCTGCAGATGGCTTCAGGCAAGCCATAGTCTTCATTCACCCTTCACATAATCTTTACTAATGCTTAACACTGGAGGAGCTGACCTTTGGTTGTAGAAGAGCCCTTAACTCTGAGCTTCATCTTATACCTCCCGTTCCACGTCATTAAATGGTACGATCGCTGTGCGCCTGGTTTTCTCAGCTGCCCGTTGTAGCCGGATGGTAGGCCTTGCTTTGTTTCATGACAGTTTCGGAGCTGAAGGTAATGTTTTACGTTCATTAGTTAATACAGGGGTCCCTCAGTGTGGGGCCCAACAAGTGTTTGAGGAAAGCGGCTGGGGTCGTGTGGGGCTTTTGCCCGGCAGGGCTTCTAATCACCCATTGGATATTTGATTGTGCAGATTTTTAAAAATGTCGCTTGGGCAGCGGCTGCTACCGCAGCCCAAGGACCTGCACTGTGTGACTGAAGGTCAGCTTTGGCAGCCATTTTGCAGCTGGGTCTGCCTCCTGCGGCAGCCATTTTGTGGCTGAGCCCACCCTGCAAATTGGGTCTAAAAAGGTTGGGGATCCCCGAGTTAAGCGAACACGGATTCCAATTAATGTATCCATTAAAAGCAAACTGTTGGAAGTCTGAGGACCTGTTTGAGTTCCTCTGTTTTGTTTAGTATCTGAGGAAAAGAATGTGAAATGGGATACGGTGTGTACAGTTAAAAATGTCCAGTCCTTCAAATGGGCAGGAAGAGATCTGGCCCCTGCAGCCATAGAGAGCTGATTCTAGTCAGCGCGGGCAGCATCTAGCTAGATGAACTTGAGGGTGCGCCCTTCAGTCTCAGAGCGAATGTGACGCTGTTTCCTGCGTAAGCCCCTACCCTCCGGCCCCTGCAGCCATAGAGAGCTGATTCTAAGCGGAGGCAGCATCTAGCTAGATGGACTTGAAGGTACGCCCTTCAGTCTCAGAGCGAACGTGACGCTGTTTCCTGCGTAAACCCCTACCCTCCGTCAATGCTCCCTCAAAGCTGTGGAGTCTTGTGAGCAAAAATCCTACTTTGTAAGCCAGTGGCATTAAAGTTGTGAGTGGGCCATTTGTCTGCTGCATAAATTAGTTTGCTCTGGAGCCATTCTTCCCTGAGCGAACACAAAAATGCGTGATCCGGAGGCTAAAAAACCGTGAGCCAGCACACACTAACTCAGCTTAGAGGGAACACTGCCCTCATTTCCACCTCACGGATAGGGTCTTCCCAGTTTATCATGTCACTCGACCTGGTTCTTTGTCAGAATCGCCTTGCGTTTGTCTCCTGAGGTGCCATTTTCTCCTCAGAAAGTTGGTCTCCTCCCTCACGGTGCTGGTGAGATCATCCAGTCAATCAGACCTGTTGAGACGCTGTCACTGAAGACATACGCACAAAGCTAGTTCAGTGAGTGTATTTGGGTACTCAGAAAGCTCCTTTTTTTTTAAACAGGGAAAATGTTTGTGGGAGAACATCTGCTCCAGCCCTGAACACCACTCGCTTTGTACATTCATCTTTGTGAAATAAATGCCACAGAACATAAAGCCGTGTACACTGTGGCTTTTCCAAACACGTCTTTCCTTGTCGTTCTGTTGCTTCTACATTAAAGTGGTAATGCAGGATTAAGTCTGGTATGTTTAATTCTTCTTAGCCTTTTGATGTCTGTCAATAAAGCTGACAGCTCTAACATTATTGCCTCAAAAAGCGACAGATTAAGTGTTAAATGTTTTGAAAGAGGCCTCTTTGGAATATTTCATTGGAACGCTTGAGAATATACAAGGTTTTTATATTCCGCAAATATATTTTATGGCAATAATTCTGGGCTTATCAAAAGGCACCTTCACACATCTTTAATTTCTGTAACTAGTTCTAATAATTTCCTGGGGACCACTCTGAAAGTAGACCTTTCCTGGGTAATATCCCGGCTATGCAGGTCAGATTGATTTATGTTTAACTATCAGCTTTTCTGTGATCTGGACAAGCATACATAAACATGGAATTACAGATATTAGAATTTTATCACATTTTTGTATGACGTAACTTGAGGAGTTTGTGTCCCAGAAAACGAACCTAGCATGCCATAAAACTTACTGGACATTGTTCGAAATCTCACAATATTTTGCTCTCTGTGTGAAAAGCAACCAGGTTTGTTGGATAGCTGAGGCTTCTGTATAGAGCTTACTCAAGAGGTTGTACTGTATTATCAAATTGTTGTACCAAAGGAGTGTTCTCAGAGTTGTTTAGTAGGCCTTGGTGTCCCTTGCAAGCAAAGAAAATGTCATAATTCTCCACAGTCTTGTAACTGATAAGTGTCGGGGGATGAAAACTCCAGAGTTCTAAATCTACAAGGAACTAGAAGGCCTCTTGCCCTTTGAGAATAACACCTCTTTGTTTTGTTTTATCAGCAATCTCTGTTCTTGTCTTCTGTGTTTGGAAAGCACCCTTCATACTTCATCCACCCAGTCTTCCAGTCTGATGGAATTCCCCCGATCTCACCCACCCAAATGTTCATATTAAAGGTTTCCTGCTAAGAAAGTTCTGCCGGTCTTCTCAGCCACCTTTTCCAGATCTCCACCACACCTTGAAGGTCGATCCTAAGATCAACTAAATAATTTCAGTTCCAGTTCGAGAGCCTTGTTTCTTGTCCCTGGCGCACGTGGAGAACAATCCATCCCCTGTCGTTCCTAGTTCAAAGAGGTGGCCTGCTATTGCCTCCCTCAGTGTTCCGGCCCGGTATTCCTTGGAGGTCCTCCCATCCAAGCACTTGCCCGGGTCGGCCCCGCTTAGCTACCGAGATCTGATGAGATCGGGCTAGCCTGGGCTTTCCAAATCAGGGCTCCTTAGTGTATCTGACTGTCAGCGAGTTCCCCCTCTTCCATTCACGCTGGACAAGTGTGTTCTTCATACCTGACCAGATCATTCTTGCTTCCGCTCCTTGCATTCTTTGTCCCTTCTGTTAGATCTCTCTTGAAGACTGCTGACTCTAGCTGAACACAGTTACTCCGGCAAAGACCTCACCACCAGTGCTACACAGAGTAGGAAAAATATCTCTTGTGTATCTCCAGTTTAGTGTCGTGATTAAGTGCGTGGACTCTAATCTGGGAGAACCGGGTTTGATTCCCCACTCCTCCACTTGCACCTGCTGGATGACCTTGGGCAAGCCATAGTTCTGTCAGAGCTGTTCTCTCAAGGAGAGTTCTGGAGAGAGTGGGGAGGGGATGGGGAAGGAGTTTGTGAGCTGCTCTGAGATGCCTTTGGGTTGTCGTCATTGTCTTCTTCTTCTTCTCCTCCTCCTCCTCCTCCTCCTCCTCCTTGGGATCCCTTTTTCAAAACCTGGGTGAGAACCCTATATCAGGGGTCCCCAGCAGTGGTTCCCATGGGCAACGGGGTTCCCGCTGAGGCCTTTCCTGGGACCCGCCAAGAGTTTTTAGAACATGGGGGACCAGTGGGGGTTTTGACAGGGCACTAGAGATCTGATTTGCTGTGCGGATTTTTTTTTTGTAAAAAAATGTTGCTTCAGCAGCAGCTGCCGCCACCACAGCGCAAGGATCGTCACTGTGTGTGTCTAACGGTAAGCTGTATATATGTGAGAAAATATCTTTAAACAATATATCCACTTTAAAAGGCATCCCGCTAAACAGCTTTTGCCCTAAATATTGAGGGGTTGCTATTTTGAGTTATGCGCAGGGGTCATTTCCTGCAGGAGCGCACAGGAGCGGAGCTCCGGCAGTAAAGAGCCCAGGGGGCGGACACATGCAACAAGCCCCACCCCCTGCTCCCAGCAGCCTTCAGTCAGAGCAAGAAGCAGCCAGGTAAGCTGCAGAGCTCCCCCTGCCCCCC
>NW_015173211.1:221767-231041 GCF_001447785.1 Gekko japonicus | reverse complement strand
CCCCCCAATAGCTAGCAATCCAAAACAGTCCAGTGGCGCCTGAGCGGTGGGTGTTGCCTTCTGATACACTTCCGGTGATGTCAGGGGGTGTGGCATATGCAAATGTTATGCTAATGAGTTGTGCTAATGAGCTCCTGCACCTCTTTTTCTATGAAATGACCCCTGGTTATGCGTAATTAATCCCTGACGTTCTGAGGTTAGCGTTGCCTCCCGTGACGGCCATTTTGTGTCTGCGCCCACACTGCCTCTTGCCACCCTTCTAAAGGTGTCTGCAGGCTCAAAGGTTGGAGACCCCTGCCGCCTAAATGCCCATTTCGGTTGGTGACTGAGTTTGTTTAACGGCACTGGGAAATGTTCCCTCCATTGCCGCCCTTGAGTTTCCTTTCCCCTCCTTCTGTTCTCTTTCTTGCTGTTGGTTTTGAATGGTGAGTTTGAGAGGGTAGGGTTTTGTCCTGGAACTTTCACTGAGATTGAGAAGCCATTGAGAAGGTGTCCGATAAAAAAAAAAAAAGCCCACATGGTTTGAATGCCAGTCAGAGAAGAAATTGGTTCTAGTAGCCCCCACCCCACCCCACCCTTAGGTTGGTAGCAGGCCAATCAGATAGAATCAAGGTACAATTTCTCCTTGCTTCACGAGATCCGGAGATCATTGAACTGACCGCTAAGTTTCTCCATGGTTTTATAAAATGGAAGAGTGACCCTGACCATATTAATGATTCTTAATTTATAAGTCTAAAAACTTAAGTTTAAAAGTTTAGAATGCCAATTTATTTTATGATTCAGGCATCTTTTGTATGGTCAAATCTAGCTTGTGACAACTTGAGTTAGGCCTGACATAGCCACGACTATCTATTTTATAATTTCTTTTGGATTGTATTATTGGTAAATGCTTCTAATATTGTATGCCAATAAAAGGTATTTGAATTGATAGTCCTTAAGAAAAGAAAAAGGTTTAGTAAACACCCTTTGAAATACATTCATGTGGGTAGCAATGTTCCCTCTAAGCTGTGGAGTCTTGTGAGCAAAAATTCTACTTTGTGAGCCACTGGCATTAAAGTTGTGAGCGAGTGATCTGGCTTGCTGCATAAATTAGTTTGCTCTGGAGTCTTCCTTCCTGAGCTAAGACAAAAACGTGTGAGCTGGAGGCTAAAAAACTGTGAACTAGCTCACACTAACTCAGCTTAGAGGGAACATTGGTGGGTAGCCATATACAAAGTCTGAGTCTCGTTTAAGACCAACAAAGCTCCATTCTGGGTATAATTCTGGGAATAAGCTTTCGTGTGCATACACACTTCGACAGATACATGTATCAGAGACTTGTAAATGTCGTTGGGTCTTAAAGGTTCCACCGGACTCGAACTTTGCCCTTTGAAATAGACTGGGTATCCATTCGGTGTGCCCAAAAGGCTTCGTCGGAAGACCTGGCATCTCATTTTGGATGCAGTGAGAGCAGAATGAAATTAATTTGCTAACAGATAACGCTGAAACTTGTTTGACCCCCCCCTCCCCCGTAGAAGCTGTCCCTTGAAGGCATTCCACCCCATAATGTGCCAGAACTCATTCACAGCCGAATGTTATGGAATTTGATGTTTTGGCATTTGGTGGTGGCTCCACTGTCCAATCAGTGACTGCCAAGAATGAACCTAGAAGGACACTGTCAGTTAAAATTTAGCTCAATTTAGGTTTTGTTTATAACCTCCTTTCAGCAACCTCTCAACCGTTGTTCTGATCTTCTGGAAAGTTCCATAGAGGCAGACTTAAAAAAAACCCAAAAACCCAGCAGAACATATTTGTAGCTTCCCTGATTGGGGAGAAAAAGCAAGAAAGTCTGTGGCCTATTTCTGCTTTAAAGTTTTTAAATGGTTGGCGGAGGTTTGAATGGGGACCGGACTGAGGAAGTCGTGGTTCTTCATTGAAAGACAGGGCACAAGCTATCCCTTTAGTTCCAACTTCATGTTCTGCTTCCTCGATATTTTGTGATTCTAGCTACCTGTCCTATCCATAACCTGAGCCTTTTTTAAAAAAAGGAATAAGTTCAACAGATAAACAGAACGTTAAATACCTGTATGTATCCCCGATTTTCCTAATTATTTTTCAGCTTTTTCCCACCATAGGCTTCAAATAATTCTTACTGGACGCTGGTGTCATGGTTAAACAAGCTTGGCGAACTCGGGTTTATGCTTGCAAACTTGTTACAGCAGGCCTGAAGCCAGGATTTTTTGTTTCGTGGGGCATATTTTCCCCCCGTGGGGCAACCAGTACGAGGGAGTGAAGGGCTTTGTAAAAATAATACGTTATATCTATGCAGGGGTCATTTCCTGCAGGAGCGCACAGGAGCGGAGCTCCGGCAGTAAAGAGCCCAGGGGGCAGGCACGTGCAACAAGCCCCACCCCCTGCTCCCAGCAGCCCTCAGTCAGAGCAAGAAGCAGCCAGGTAAGCTGCAGAGCTCCTCCCGGCCCCCTGGCCTAAAACTCCAGCGGCACCTTTAAGATCAGGTTTTTTTCAGGTACAAGCTCTCTCTCCTCTGTGAGGGACAGATCTGCACGTCCCCCCCCCCAGTAGCTAGGAATCCAAAAGAGTCCAGTGGAGCCTGAGCGGTGGGTGTTGCCTTCTGACACACTTCCGGTGATGTCAGGGGTGTGTGGCATATGCAAATACGTTATGCTAATGAGTTATGCTAATGAGCTCCTGCACCTCTTTTTCTACGAAATGACCCCTATATGTATGGATATATGTACCAGTACCAACACTGCATGTGAACAAGTAGCTAGGTTATACATAAATAACATGCAAGTATGCTGAAGCATGCAAAGGCTGTATGTTGGCGCGGCATTCTGTATCACGTTCCCCCCCCCTTTCATATGCACCCAGCTTGGCACCCCTGTCCCTCTCTCAGCCCTTCCCCAAGGTTGATTCACTAGTCTATTGCTATGAATCCTCCCTACCCTTCAAGCCACCGAGCCACCTGCTTCCTTCCCTATACCAATCCCCACCCTTGCCTCTTGTGGCGCGGGGCTGTAAATTAAGGGGGCGGGGCCCTACAATGTCCCACTGTAGCTACGGGCCTGCAGCCAGTTACAGCCGAGCAGTTTATTCATTTGTTACCCTGTGTTTCCATCCTGTTTAGGATCCCCAAGGTGGCTGACATTGAGATCTGTGTGTGTGTGCAAAGTGTCGTCAAATTACACTTTTTATTATTACACTTTCAACTTTATATACCGCTCCTTCCCGAGGGCTCGGAGCGATTTACAGAGACATTTAAATCATCCTAACTAGGGCCACAGTGCAAGGGGAGGGGTGAATGCCTACCAGGCACCCGAACAGCAAGGTTCTTTCCGTGGTGGGTTCTTTCCGTTTTCAAGGCGACGGTGTCTCGGCGATCTTTTGCAGCTGATTTACGATGATCCCATAGGGCAGGGGTGTCAAACTCATTTGTCACGAGGGCCGGATCTGACATAAGTGAGACCTTGCTGGGCAGGGCCACTTGTGTCATAAAATGTAACGCCAGGTAGCGGCGATAAAAACTTTATAAAGGATACAAACACAAAGGGGTTTTTTTTAATGTAAAAACATGCTTAGAACATCAGCACTCTTGCAATATTTTGTTTATTTAACAGCGTCCGATGACTGACACCTTTTGCTCTGAATTATGGCATCGGAATGTCTGTGCTGTTGCAATCTTGAGTGTGCCGTTCAGGTGTCTATCTGTGAGCTGCAAACCCACGATGACGCAGCGGCAGCAGAACTGGAAGAAGAGGCAGAAGACAGCCAAATTCCACTGTGGGCCTGATAGAAGCCCTCCGGGGGCCTGATCTGGTCCCCGAGCCGCATGTTTGACACCCCTGCCGTAGGGTTTCCAAGGCAAGAGATGAACAGAGCTGGTTTACCATTGCCCGGCTGTCTGTAGCAATCCTCAGCTTCCTTGGTGGTCTCCCATCCAAGTACTTAACCGGGGCCCACCCTGCTTAGCTTCCGAGATCTGATGCTATCAGGCTAGCCCGGGCCATCCAGGTCAGGGCGCGTTACAACATAATAAATAGTTAAAAATATAACTTTGCACTAATAAAACTATAGCAGTTAAAACATCAAACATGAAAACTGCAAAAACGTAATAGTAAAAAAGACCAAATGGCAGAGACAACACAACTTAATACTAACCAGGATCCAGAGGGTGGAGTTCAACTAACCTCGTGCTTAGGTCAAATTCTGAGCATGCTAGGATAATAGCATCCTGACCTGCTGTCTGCCTGTAAGCAGAAATGTCTAGCGACTGCTTATGAGCAGTGTTCCCTCTAAGCTGAGTTAGTGTGAGCTAGCTCACCATTTTGTAGCCTCCGGCTCACAGATTTTTGACTCAGCTCAGGAAAGATGGCTCCAGAGCAAACTAATGTAGGCAGTAGCCAAATTGGCCGCTCACAACTTTAATGCCAGGAGCTCGCA
Source organism: Gekko japonicus (assembly GCF_001447785.1). NCBI lineage: Eukaryota > Metazoa > Chordata > Lepidosauria > Squamata > Gekkonidae > Gekko > Gekko japonicus. Next base: position 226,601 of record NW_015173211.1, on the reverse strand, counting down.
AGGTAGAATTTTTGCTCACAGGACTCCACAGCTTAGAGGGAACATTGCTTATGAGCTCTCGTTTTCTGTCCTCAGCCTTCAGAAGTTCACTCCTGTCTCCTTAATCGAGGCAGAGAGACGGCAATAACTGTAGGCTCGTCTGCTTAGTCATCACGACAAACCACGGTTTGTAAACCCATGACAAATCTAGTGATTCTAGCTTGCTGGCCAATTGCAAGCCGTGGCTTGTCACTTCAGGTGTCAAGCCAAACTATAGTGAACTTTGCTTCACCATGGCCTTGTGGTTTAAGATGGAGACTGCACTCACGTTTCAAGGCATGGAAGTCTATGTGTAACTTCCAGTTTGGTGTAGTGGCTAAGTGCATGGACTCTAATCTGGGAGAACCAGGTTTGATTCCCTACTCTTCCACTTGCAGCTGCTGGATGACCTTGGGCAAGCCATAGTTCTGACAAGAGCTGTCCTCGAAAAAGAGCCGTTTCTGTCAAGAGCTCTCTCAGCCCCACCTACTTCACAGGGTGCCTGTCGTGGGGAGGGGAAGGGGAAGGAGTTTGTAAGCCGCTCTGAGACTCCTTTGGGTAGTGAAGGGCGGGGTATAAATCCAATCTCCTCCTCCTCCTCTTCTTCTTTCTTCTTCTTCTTCTATCTTCTTCTATCTTCTTCTTCTAGCATCTTTATGAAATCAGAGTTTGGAGTTCACTGCTCAGCTGTTGGAAGAGCCATGAGGTTGGGGCTTCCTCTCAAATTCTACGTTGTATATTTATATGGTTCCTAGGAATGCTAGAGATGCTAGGGAGGGGCTGTGGTTCAGTGGAAGAGCCTCTGCTTTGCATGCAGAAGGTCCCAGGTTCAATCCCAAGCAAGTCCAGGATTGCTATGCAGAGGCAAGCAGTGGCAGAGAGAAATTTTTCTCCCTCTCCCAAAATATTAGAAATCGAGGGCATCCAATGGAAGCTGATGGGCAGTAGGTTCAGGACGGACAAAAGGAAATACTACTTTACACAGAGAGTGATTACAATATGTAGCATTCTGTGCCAGAGGATGTACACAGTATTCGGTGCCAGTATTCAGTGCCAGAGGATGTCGTGATGGCCACAGGAATAAAGAGCTTTATGGGGGGATTGGATAGATTCATGGAGGATAAGACTGTCGATGGCTGCTAGCCATGGTGACTGAGGGGAACCTCCACATCCAGAGGCACTAATCCTCCAAATCCTAGAGCCAGGAGGCAACATCAGGGGAAGGCCTCGGCCTCTCTGCCCTGTTGTTGGCCATCCAGGGAACTCTGGCCACTGTGGGAGATAGGATGCTGGACTAGATAGACCACTGTCCCGATCCAGCAGGGCTCTTCTTACGTTCTTATCCCCAGCGTCTCCAGTTGAAAGGATCAGGCGATGTGAAGGACCTCGGCCTGAGTCCCGGGAAAGCCGCTGCCAGTCCAAGTGCACAATACTGACCTTGATGGACCCTCGAGGGTCTGATTCAGTATAAAGCAGTTTCAATGCTAGAGAAGGGAAAGGGAGGAGGCATGAATGCCTCGAGGAGCTTGATGTGTCTTTCTTTCAGCTGCTTGGACCTTCTGGTTAGGGCCAAAATAATTGGCCAGTGCTTTGGGTCTTGAGAGTGGTGATGGTGGGTTGCCCCCACCCCCCGGGCTCTTAACGGAGGAACCTCAGCGGCCGGGCACTAGGGATGCTTTCCTTTAAACCTCTCCTGCTTTCTGACTTACAGAGACATCCCCCCCCCTCCCACTGACATTACTGTTGGAAATCACATTAGACTCTCATATATATATATTTTTTCTGCTGTTCTGCTTTACTTTAGTCCTACACCTCAATAAATATAAAGACAATTCTCTTTTCCTTCTCGTAGGCCCAGCAGGTATTCTGAGTTCTTTCCACTCCTTTTCTTAATCGTGTTTGGGTCCATAAATTCTCCAGATGCCTCTGTTGTATTAACCCGTCTAACATGATTTTATGAATATTGGTACAGATGTTCTCCCTAGCTTTTGTCTCTTTGATTTCCAAGACTCGTCCCCCCCCCCTTCCTCCACCCGGCACTGGCTTTAATCTCTCTCTGGAGCAGTTAGATATTTTCTGTAAGTAGGTTTATGTACCGGACGCTGATTCTTTGCATAACCGAAGGGAATCCAGAAAATCAAATCTTGGCGTTGGAAGCGGGATCTTATTCCACTTCAGTTTAAACATCTGTTTGCATCTATTGGCCGTGATGTTTTAAAGAAATCTTTCATTCAGACAAGGCGTAACGTCCTGGCTGGTTATTGCCTAGCGGAGATGTGTTAAGCTGAATTTAGACAGATTTCTTTCTAAATGGGCGGTGAGATGTAAGCGGGAAAACTTTATTTGACAGAGAGGGGCATGGGGGGGGGAGCGGTTTCTGAGGAAATGGGGCTGAGAATTGTCACAGGCTCCTGTCTGGAGAATGTATTGCAATGTTTGTTTAAGCATCTGCATTAATGTCGAGGAAGCCGGAGCATGCTCGAGGGGAGAGAGTGTTCTCCCTAGCAAAAATGCGGGGTAGGAACATGCTGGAAGTCCTCAGGTCTACAAAGAGCTGTGCGGGGAAATAAGATTGGTGAGCTCCAGGGCTATTTTGGGGCAGGAACGCACAGGGACGGAGTTCCGGCTGGCTCCCGAGTTGGCCACGCCCAGCAGGAACTCATTAGCATAATAGGCCACACCCAACAGCAGAAACTCATTAGGATTGGCTACATTAGGGGTGTGTGGCCTAACATGCAAAGGAGTTCCTGCTACAAAAAAAGCCCTGGGTTTTGACCACAAACAAGGTAAACAGAATAAGAAGCAAAAGGTGGGTGTGGCTGGATGACCACACTTCTGGTAACATGGGGGTGCGGCCTAATGCGCTAATGAGCTGTGCTGTCAGGGGTGTGGCCCAATATGCTAATGAGTTCTTGCTGTTGGGTGTGGCCTATTATGCTAATGAGTTCCTGCTGGGCTTTTTCTACAAAAAGAGCCCTGAGCTCGATCGGGATTTCCCAGATTTTGGCGTGGCCGAGTAGCAATTTTTTTGCGGTCACCACTGCTTGCGCCTCTTCCCCAAGTCCTGCGCCATGGGTAGGGAATGCAGGAAGGAGGGTTATCTCTCTGCCGGCTGAAACATCCCAGTTGAAGGAACCCATCCTGCCATTCCCTGGAGACTCCAGCGGAAGGGGATTTGGAATTTGTGGGAGAAGCAAAAAGACTTAGAACACTTGAAGCCGCCTTGGGTTGAGTCCGACCGTTGGTCTACGAGTGTTAACATTGTCTGCTCTGACGGGCAGCTCCTCATGAGGGTCTCTGGCTGAGGTCTTTGACATCAGCTCCTACCTGATCCATGTAACTGGAGACACTGGGGATTGAACTTCGGAACTTCTGCAAGTCGAACAGCAGGCCCTCTACCACGGTCTTTGCCTTCATGTTGGGTATTACGTTCTCCTTCCATCCAGGGTTTTGTAGAAGCCTAAGAGAAAACGTTTCCGTTCTGTTGCCAAGTGTGTGGATTCTGTATCCTCCAAAGGCCCACTCTAAAACACCTCTCCATTTCTTATATTCTCTCCAGATCACGGAGAGCTCTTCTGATAGGATCTTTTGTGCTCTGTGTGTACAGGGGGGTGGGATTGGAGAGTGCCTTTGCAGAACTTAGAATATTTAGCATCCTGTTCCTAGAACCAAGGAAGGTTGGGATTTGGTTGTACACAAGAGAGTGTGTTGCGTGCCATACATCATCTTTTTCTTATCCTGATGCTTCTGTCTCCCTAGTTTGTTTTGCAGCTTCCGTACAATTTTTCTGGTAGTGTTACTTGTCCATTTTTTTTACAGTAGTTCTCAGATTTTCAGCCAACGCTGTTCTGGATTCTTGTGGGTAGCCGTGTCGGTCTGAAGTAGCAGAAGAAAGGTCGAGTCCAGCGGCACCGTTAAGACCAACAAAGTTTTATTCAAAGCTCATGCCTCGAATAAAACTTTGTTGGTCTGAAAGGTGCCCCTGGACTCGACCTTTCTTCTGCTGTTCTGGCTTGTTATACTGGAAAGAGGAATGCGGGTTTTTTTCCTTTGCGAGCGCAGTTCATGCCAAACTAGCATACACCCCTCTCCAAATCACTGTCTGTCCGTTCGATCCGGACGAAAAGGTACAGATTCGTACGAGCAGAATCCATTCAATATTCATCAGAACGAAATGGATGCCAGTCTTCAGGCGGGTTGGATTTTAAGGCATTCTCAACTGACTGCATTTGAGAACTAGTGGAAGAAGGCTCTGTCTCCCAAAGAGCTTACGGAGGCCAGTTAAACTATCAGCCATTTATTGACTGACAGTAGTATTAAAATGTTGCCGAAGGCTTTTACGGTCCGAGTTCATTAGCTGTTGTAGATTTCCTGGGTTGTCTGGCCGTGGTCTTGGCATTGCAGGACCTGACGTTTCGCCAGCAGCTGTGACTGGCACCCTCAGAGGTATAACACAGAAAGACGGGAGTCCTCTCTGTGTCAATGCCAAGACCACGGCCATACAACCCGGGAAATCTACAACAGCTAATGACAGTAGTGTTATTCCCCATTTTCAACTGACATACTCTCAAGGCCCGGACTAGACCGATCTCGTCACATCTCGGGAACTAAGCAGGGTTGGCCCTGGTCCGTATTCGAATGGGAGGCCATCAAGAAAGTCCAGGGTCGCGATGCAGAGGCAGGCCACGGCAAAGCACCTCTGAACGTCTCTTGCCTTGAAAACCCTACGGGGTCGCCACGTTTTATTTATTTATTTATTTATTTATTTATTTATTTATTTCCATTTTTATCCCGCCCTCCCCGCACGCAGGCTCAG
>NW_015173211.1:209601-221666 GCF_001447785.1 Gekko japonicus | reverse complement strand
GGAAGAGCTCCGTCTTGCAGGCTCTGCGGAACTGTAAAAGGTCCCGCAGAGCCCTGATCTCCTCCGGGAGCTCATTCCACCAGATAGGGGCCGCCACCGAAAAGGACCTGGCCCTCGTGGTAGCTAGCCTGGCCTCTTTAGGGCCCGGGGTCACTAAACGGTGGCCTATATGGGGAAAGGCGGTCCCTCACGTATGTCGGACGTTTGCTGCAACTTGATGGCAACCCCCCCCCCAAAAAAAACCACACCCTCCTGAGCCACTAATGGTGATTCTCTTTTTAAAACAAATAACAGGGAGACCCCTTTGTTAAGCCCTTGGCATTAAAGCAGCCACCAGCCAATAAGAATTCCACGTGCTTAGGTCCCGCGAAACTCAGTGGCACTGTGGATTGGATTGTATGCAAGTGAGTCTGAAACCGGTTTGGCCACAGCCGGTGTCAAGCCCGTCCTGGGCTCTGGGTGTGGACCCTCCCGTGGCCGTGACGACTCAAGACGGGGGAGTTCCGACAGCTCTGGAAGACACGGCCTGTAAAGAAGAGGGGGAGTGTTGGGGCTTCAGATGGGTAGGGGATGGAGTTTAAGGGCACTCTGCAGGTCCCTCTACCTCCGTGCATCGGTTCCCCAGCCTCTCAGCGTCCTTCCTGGACTCTTCCTCTCACTGGCAGCGTCAGGTATTTCTGAGCACGTCCTTCCTCTCCGGCCCCTTCGCTTCTCTCTCCTTTATACCCAGCTCCCTCTCCCGTCCCCGCCTCCCGTGATAAGCTCCGACGCCGTCCCTACGGCCTGGGTGTGGTCAGAGCGGGGTCTCCGGTGTTCGTGCGTTCGCCGCCAGCTTCTCCCTGGCACCGTCGGCCTCTCCTGCTGCTCCTGGAGGGTCTTGGCTGCGCGGTTGGGCTGGTCCAGACCGTTGTGCCTCGGCTGCACTGACGGGGTCTGGCGCTGCGAGGTCTTCTTGGTCTGTGGATCTATTGGGTGAGTTGGTGGTCGTTGGGGTCCCAAGGAGGTGTGGGTTACGTCTCGGGACCCCAGGACCGGGACAGCCGGATTTTAGTCACACTGTAGAATGTTCTGACTGTACATAATCACAAACCTGGTATGCAAGACCTCCTTGAAGATGTGGGCGTAGCTTTCCTTCCCTTAGCTTTGATTTTTGGTTTGCCTTGCCGACAACAGATTCGGAAATGCAAAGCTTTAATTCGATGGGAAGCCGAGGAAGCTAGGAGCGGGAAGGAAACCCTGCCCCCTGAAGACCCCCAGGCCTACCAGTGCTATGCAGAAAAGAAAAGAAAAGTTGGGCGTTTAGAGAAGATGATGACAAACACATTTGAAGTTGGATGGCTGCGATTAGCAGTTCTGGGCACGAGATGGCAGCATCAGACAGCGGCTGCCCTCGCCCGTCCCAGTGGAAACGAGAGATGGTTTTTCTTTCTCTCTCGGACGCCTCTTTTGTTTTCGGGAAAAACTGGAAAGAGGAATCCGGGTTTAGGGTGGAGGAGATGCTCTCCCACCATACTTAACGAAGTAGACTTCTGTATTTGAGCACGCGCAAGACACACAAACCTGGTCTTGTGTTGTGATTCCCCCCCCCCACACACTCCATGGTGTTCCTGCCCCCCCTGCATTTTTTGGCAAAAGAAGGCCGCGCCGTTTAATTTGTTGTTTGTGCGGGTTCGTACACATCCCAGCCCGCGTGTCTCTCGTCTTTTCCTCTCTCTCCCTCTCTCTCTCTCTCTCTCTCCTGTACCTACTCTACAAAATGTCATCTGGAGGGGGAGAAAAATTAGTCATAATGTAGCGGCAAAACTGTTGCCTAGAGAGTGTGCCTGCTGAGAGGCAGAGACAATTTGAAAACAGTAATAAGTTTCTCTTGATATGATTATCTTTTTTCCCCCTCTCCCCGTGCTTTAAGGGGAGGGAGAGTGTTTGTTCCTAATGGGAATGTCCTTGAAAGAACAAGTAGGCGCAATCAAGGGACAAAGGGGGTGGGGGAAAATAAAAATAAAAAATAGACTTTGTGCGGGAACGCGGGCATATCCGTGGAGCAGGATCGAGGGGCCTCTTTGTTTTGGAGGCTGGCGGATTTATATTCAGCGGCTAGGTCCCTACCAGGTTTTGGTGGGTGACGGATCTTTGGGCCGGTTGGGGCGGGCGTGGTGTCACGCAAACTGCGGGGTGGCGTCTCCGAACCTTTACCTTGCCTCCCGCGCGGGTTGCTACGTGCATCACGCTGCTTGCAGTATTTGTCACTGTACAGTGAGAACCACCGGGTTCCTCTTGTAATGGTGCTTGTGTGTGTATACACACAAAATCGCATAATACATACGCAGTACTGTGGGAGATGTAGCCGGTGGGAGCCGGTGCAGCAGTAGCCACGACGAACAGGAGGGTAAAAGCCCCAATCTGGATGGCCCAGAACTCTGATGCAAAGCAGGGTCAGCCCTGGTTAGTCCTCGGATGGGAGACCAGCAAGGAAGTCCAGGGTTGCCTTTGATGGACCAAGGGTCTGATTTGGTCTGGGGCAGTTCAAAAGGGCATCAGGCAGAGACTTACAACAAAAGGAGATGCCTTATACTGTCTCTTGCCAGCCCTGCCCACCTGTGCCTGGAGGTGCTGGGAATGCAGCATGAGAACATAAGAAGAGCCCTGCTGGGTCAGACCAGTGAGGGTCCCTCTAGTCCAACCTCCCGTCTCACACAGTGGCCAGACAGTTCCTCTGCAGGACCAACAACAGGGCAGAGAGGCCGAGGCCTTCATTAGAACATCAGAAGAACCCTGCTGGATCAGACCAGTGGCCCATCTAGTCCAGCATCCAGTCTCACACAGTGGCCAGCCAGTTCCTCTGGAGGGCCAAAAGGGCATAGAGGCCAAGGCCTTCCCGTGATGTTGCCCTCTGCAGGGCCGGCAACAGGGCAGAGAGGCCGAGGCCTTCATAAGAACATCAGAGGAGCCCTGTTGGATCAGGCCAGTGATCCATCTAGTCCAGCCATCCTGTCTCACACAGTGGCCAAGCAGTTCCTCTGCAGGACCAACAACAGGTTGGAGAGGCCGAGGCCTTCATAAGGACATCAGAAGAGCCCTGCTGGATCAGACCAGTGGTCCATCTAGTCCAGGATCCTGCCTCACACAGTGGCCAACCAGTTCCTCTGGAGGGTCAACAACAGGGCAGAGAGGCCGAGGCCTTCCCCTGATAAGAACATCAGAAGAGCTCTCCTGGATCAGACCAGTGAGGGTCCATCTAGTCCAGCATCCTGTCTCACACAGCAGCCAACCAGTTCTTCTACAGGGCCAACGAGAGGGCATAGAGGCCAGGGCCTTCCCCTGATGTTGCCTCCCGGTTCTGGGATTCAGAGCATTAGTGCCTCTGAATGTGGAGGTTCCCCACGGTCACCATAGCTAGTAGCCACTGATAAAGTTAGTCTCCAAGAATCTATTTGATCCTCTTTGAAAGCTCTTTATTCCTGTGGCCATCACTACATCCTCTAGCAGCGAATTCCACAGGGGGACCTTCCCTGTGCTCATCAAGGGCAACCGCTGATCTCTGGGGCCCTTCCTCTTGGCGATTCGATGCGGTCAGGCGGTTGCCTCTTCCCAGAGCTCTGGTTGAGAAAGCTGAACTCAGAGCGGGGAATAAACCTGTTCACTCAGGTGGGAAGGACAATTTGTAAGTTTTTGTTTTGTTTTTAACCATTGAAGATAAAAAAAGGGAGAGCGTGAGGATTCTTCCAGAATCTGTGCTCAGCCCCTTTGTTGTCCGAACCGTTCGCCCAGAGCGTTAGGGTCAGGGTGTCACTGGAATTAAACTATTGAGAGCCGTCTGCGGTGTTTACCTAGGTAAGGTTGTGCAAATGGAGAAGAGCAGAATGATATAAGCCACTTTGGGTCCCCATAAATGCAGTAAAATAAAATCAGAATACAGCGAATCAGTGTCTTGGCTTTACTCAATGTATTCAAAATTGCAAGCAGAGGGACGGAAAACCGAGGGGGCATCTCCCATGGTGTCCGGAGACGGCACCAGGTGACTCAAGGAAAGGACCATAGGTCATGTGACAGTTCAGTCCTCCCCCCACCCCCCTAACCCCCCCCCCCCCCCCCCTAAATTTCTACTAATTCAGCCACAGCCTCAAGACGTTTTCCCGCAGAGCTCTTTGTACCGTCTGTGGTGGCCGGAGGCAAGAGCAGTTGAGCAAAACAATCCAGATAGTTTTTTCCACTGGTGGAGCCAAGCTCAATCAGCAGGCATATAAGCTTCCACTGTATTATGTTCGTGCAATGTTTTTAACTCACATGGCCCACCTCGTTTAGTAGCTTGCAGAAATAAAAACGCACAATAAAAGAGAGAGAAGCAGTAAAACACCAATAACAAGCAGTTAAACGTGGAAAAATAATTCCAGCTGGCTAGAAAGAGCCCAAAAGCTTCCTGGGAAAATGAAAGTTTTAACTTCCCTCCTGAATCTAGCAAAAGCATATGCCAGAAGTTCATCCTTGGAGGGGGGAGGGGGGCAAAGCGAAGGTGACATCAAGGAGCAGAAGTACGGAATCAGACCACTGGTCCATCGAGGGTCATCATTGTCTGTTCAGACTGGCAGCAGTTCTCCAGAGAAAGAACCTAAGAGAAGCCAATGCTGGATCAGGCCAGTGGCCCCTCCAGTCCAACACTCTGTGTCACACAGTGGCCAAAAATACCAGGGGCCTTCAGGAGGTCCAGCAGTGGGGCCAGGACACTAGAAGCCCCTCCCACTGTTGACTCCCCCCAAAGCACCAAGAATACAGAGCATCCCTTGCCCCAAACAGAGAGTTCCTATCTCTACCTTGTGGCTAATAGCCACCGATGGACCTCTGCTCCATATGCTTATCCAATTCTCTGCTCCGTATAAGAACATAAGAGAAGCCAATGTTGGATCAGGCCAGTGGCCCATCCAGTCCAACACTTTGTCACACAGTGGCCAAAAACACCAGGGGCCCTCAGGAGGTCCAGCAGTGGGGCCAGGACGCTAGAAGCCCTCCCACTGTTGCCCCCCCCCCCAAGCACCACGAATACAGAGCACCACTTGCCCCAGACCGAGAGTTCCTATCTGGGGCTATTTTTGGGCAGGAACACACAGGAACAGAGTTCCGGCCGGCTTCAGAGCTGGCTACGCCCACTACAGCCAAAACCTCTGCATGTGTGGCTATAGAGGAAAGGCCTGGAGAGCGACGACCCCCCCCCTCCCGGCAACTCCGAGGCGGGACGCAGTTTAAACTGCCTTCCCTTCCCTCCAAGGGCTGTCTTGCCTGGGCTCCCCACAGCCGAGGGGCACCCCGGCAAGCCAAGGGAAGGTGCGGGGCTGTGGCCTAATAGGCTAATGAGCTGCACTGTCAAGGGTGTGGCCTAATATGCTAATGAGTTTCTGCTGTTGTGTGTGGCCTGTTATGCTAATGAGTTCCTGCTGGGCTCTTTCTACAAAAAAGCCCTGTATCCTCTCTATAAGTAAAGTAAAGGTAAAGGTTTCCCTTGCTTGAAAGCCAGTCGAATCCGACTCTAGGGTTGCGGTGCTCATCTCCGTTTCAAAGCCGAAGAGCCAGCGCTGTCCGAAGACGTTTCCGTGATCATGTGGCCGGCATGACTAAACACCGAGGCGCACGGAACGCTGTTACCTTCCCACCGAAGTGGTACCTATTTATCCACTTGCAATTTCTTGCTTTCGAACTGCTAGGTTGGCAGGAGCTGGAACTAGAGACGGGAGCTCAGTCCATCATGTGGCACACTCGGGTCTCGAACTGCTGAACTACTGACCTTCCACAGCCTGCAGTTAAACGTCTTAACCACTTGAGCCACCGCAGCTCCTATCCTATCTATACCTTGTGGCTAATAGCCACTGATGGACTTCTGCTCCATATGCTTATCTAATTCCCTCTTGAGTCTTGGTGGAGGTCTTGTGCATCACCCGTAACCTGATCTTTTTAACTGGAGATGCCGGGGATTGAACCTGGGACCTCCCGCCTGCCAAGCTGGTGCTCTGCTCCTGAGCCACGGCCCCTCCCCAACAGTGGGGCCATTCCCAACCCTCTCTGGCCTAGATGCAACAAGGCTGTCATCTACTCCGCAGTAGAGAAAAAGGAATGTGTTACTGCCGCCGTTGCCCAAGAATAGGCTTTTAAATGAGTTTAGGGTGTATATTTGTTTGGATTCATTGCAAGCTCGCCTCTGCTTGCATCAACGTTTGTCGTCCCGGCTGTGTCATCATTCTTGATTCCCTGTTGTACCAATGCAGAGTTGTTCGGATTCTCTTCAGCGAAAGAGGACATGTAGGAGCAATTCTGTCGACTGCTTGGTTTAGCTCTCTTCTCCAACCAGTTGGCAGTGCTTCAATGGTAGAGTTGGCAGACCCCGATTGAAAAATCCCCAAGGGCAGTTACAAAACCCGGTGGATCCAAAACCCACCAACAATGGGCCATTAACGCTTTCTCCAATCCTTTCAGTATAAAGAGTTACTGGGGCTACAAGCCAAGCTTTATTTCCTGAAGGTAGAAACTTTGGCCCCTTCCACTAGGAGGTGACAGGCTGGCAGCTGGGGGCAAAGCACTTTGGTTTGCAAGAGGGTAGTTGGAAAGGAAAGGGGGGTTGTATGTGAAGAGACCAAGGTAATGGAAGGGGACCAATGCAGAGTTACAGCCAACACATGATGACCCATGCAAGGGGTGTTCTGGGCAAGAGATGAGCAGAGGTGGTTTGCCATTGCCGTTGTCTGCATTGCAACACCCATCTTCCTTGGTGGGCTCCTGTTCAAGGTGTAACCAGGGCACGAATGTGCTTAATTTCCAAATTCTGATGAGCTTGAGCGCCAAGCTGGACTAGTTGGGCTGTTAAGGCAATGGAGGGGCATAAGAGATGGACCAAACTGCAGAATGCTAATCATGCTGCACTAGAGGAGAAAGGTTAAACATCTGTGAAAGGTGTTGACCCCATCTTGAGGTAGTGCATAGATTAATGGTTTTTTTCTGGATTCTCGTTTTCCTTGCTTGTACGTTCTTGTTTCTTTGGGAGTTTTCCTTTTCTGTACCAGTTTTGCTCCCTCTAGCGGTTGATCTGATATTACACTGGTTATGTCCGGCATAAAAACCTGCAGTCTATATTTGCCGAGAGATATACCAGACATAAGACAATGTAATATCAAATCAACCACTAGGGGGAGCAATACATGTGCGGACGAGGACCCCCACCTCAAGATACAGGAACCTGCAAATGAGAAAAATGTGAATGCAGAAAAAAGCCCTTAAAAGTGGTGCATAGAAGGGCAGAGAGAGGAATAAGGTTGTCTAACGAGCCTGGCTATGAAAAAGAGGGTACAGAGCAAACTGGGGAGAGTTATTCAGTCACAAGCATTCCCAGGGGCCGGTTTGGTGTAGTGGTTAAGTGCGCGGACTCTAATCTGGGAGAACCGGGTTTGATTCCCCACTCCTCCACTGGCACCTGGCTGGATGACCTTGGGCAAGCCACAGTTCTGATAAGAGCTGTTCTTGAAAGAGAACAGTTTCTGTCAGAGCTCTCTGAGCCCCGCCTACCTCACAGGGTGTCTGTTGTGGGGAGGGGGAAGGGAAAGGAGTTTGTCAGCCGCTCTGAGACTCCTTTGGATAGTGAAGGGCGGGGTATAAATCCAAGCTATTCTCTTCTTCTCCTCCTCTTCTAGTATCGTTAGTAAATCTTACAGTCTTTGTATTGGTCTTTAGCGAAGTTAGGTCTGCAGGACTGGTGTTAAACTGGCTTGCTTACAAACAATATTCAAACCTTCCAGAGGGATTAATTTTTCCAGTTTCTCTTCCAGTCTTGATTGACCTGTGCGCCTTCTGTACAGTAGTGCAGTGTCGGTACATTGTCGGGTGGAAGATTCCCTCTTTTAGCATCTCTGCTGCAGACGTGCCGGTCCCGGTAGCTTCTGGTGCCCTGGCCCTTGTGACTGTGCATGTGGAGCATTGATCAAAGATGACCGTGCATGCAAACAAATACGGGGCTTTTGGAAGAGTAGCGTGTGCACAGCACAGTTGTGGAAGGAAGCGTGTTGATGAGGATCCAGGGAAGAGATGTGAGGAGGCGTGCAATGCCAACGGAGGCAGGAAGGGCAGAGCCTGGCAGGCGGCTCTTGGTGGCTCTCGTGGCACTTCAGGAAGAGACGCTGTAGGAAGTATGCAGGACGTACCACGTGTGCTTTCTTTGGTGGTCCACGACAACGCTCCCTCTAAGCTGTGGAGTCTTGCGAGCAAAAATTCTACTTTGTGAGCGAGCAGTTTGGCTACTGAGAGCCAGTTTGGTGTCGTGGTTAAGTGCGCGGACTCTAACCTGGGAGAACTTGGTTTGATTCCCCACTCCTCCACTTGCACCTGCTGGATGACCTTGGGCAAGCCGTAGTTCTCATAAGAGCTGTCCTTGAAAAAGAGCGGTCTCTGTCAGAGCTCTCTCAGCCCCACCCACCTCACAGGGTGTCTATTGTGGGGAGGGGAAGAGAAAGAAATTTGTAAGCCACTCTGAGACTCCTTTGGGTAGTGAAGGGCGGGGTATAAATCCAATCTCTTCTCCTCTTCTACTGCATAAATTAGTTTGCTCTGGAGCCCTCCTTCCTGAGCCGAGACAAAAATGTGTGAGCCGAAAGCTAAAAAACTGTAAGCTAGCTCACACTAGCTCGGCTTAGAGGGAACACTGGTCCACGGATATAGTAGTGCAGTGGTCCTGAACTAAGATTTCAATCGGTGCACCGCTGTAGTGTCAGCTACTGTATGTCATGCCTGCCCCTGCTGATGTCATGCCTGCCCTTGCTGATGCCCCTGAGGAGGCACCTGCTAGCCAGGAGCCTGTGGACTTACAGGCTCCTGAGGACAGTACTGCAGCAGAAGGGCAAAGACTGGATCCTGTAGCTGAAAGCTATCTAAGTGGTGAGGAGGATAGAGCCTCCCAGGGAACACCTGCAAGGGATCAGTCTCTGCTGCCGCCCAGTAATTCATCATCAGACTCGCCTCCACCTGTAACCAGGCTCAGGAATGTAAGAAGACAACAGCTGAGAGAGCAAAGGCAGAATGCACGCATGCGTGCCAGAAGATCTCTTAGCCCTGATTACTGACAGGATCCTGTCCTCACTCCTGGCTAGCTAATGAGTTGATTAGCTAGCACTGTATATATGCAAGTCTGTTGCCAGCAGTCATTTGTGCTGGCAAACGTCATTTGTTCAGGACCTGAATCCTTGCATCTCTGCTCCAGACCTTGTGGAATTCTTCTCGGCTTGATCCTCGGCTTTTGACCTTTGGCTTTGTTGACCCTGCGTTCATCTCTGACTCCTCTGGTATCGTTGTGATTTATGGACTTGAAACTTTGGTATGTCTGACCCTGCTTTTGGACTGTGATTTAAACCTACTTGACCCTTGCTACCTGATTTGCCCGGCTTGACCTCGGACTGTTCCTGGACTTTTGCTTGCTTGCATCACGCCGTGACACTGTACATGTGCAGACTCCGATGGAGATGTCCCAAATGCGGCTTTGTCATGTTCCTCGTGAATACCTGAAGTTGTCTTCTGTGAGAGGCTCAGACCGTTGGTCAGTCTAGTAGACTAGATCACTAGTAGCATCACTAGTAACATAATAAATTATATGCAGAAGGGTATTGGCTGGATCAAGGAAAACTTTTTCACAGTCAGAGTGGTTCAGAGGTGGCTGCCTAGGGAGGTGGTGAGCTCCCCTTCGCTGATAACTTTCAAGATGAGGCTGGACGAATATTTGTCAGAGATGCTCTAGACTGGTCCTGCATTGGGCAGGGGGCTGGACCAGATGGTCTGGATGGCCCCTTCCAACCCTAAGATTCTATAAGAGGCTGGACGCCTCTGTTTCTTGTGCTTGGAGAATAATGATGATGATGATAATAATAATAATAATAATAATAATAATAATAATAATAATAATAATAATAAATAATAGGCCTTCCCCTGATAAGAATATCAGGAGAGCCCTGCTGGATCAGACCAGTGAGGGTCCATCTAGTCCAGCATCGTGTCTCACACAGTGGCCAACCAGTTCCTCTGGAGGGCCAACAACAGGGCAGAGAGGCCGAGGCCTTCCCCTGAGAAGAACATCAGAAGAGCCCTGCTGGGTCAGACCAGTGAGGGTCCATCTAGTCCAGCATCCCGTCTCTCACACAGGGGCCAGCCGGTTCCTCTGGAGGGCCAACAACAGGGCAAAGAGGCCGAGGCCTTCCCTTGAGAACAACATCAGGAGAGCCCTGCTGGGTCAGACCAGTGTGGGTCCATCTAGTCCAACATCCTGTCTCACACAGTGGCCAACCAGTTCCTCTGGAGAGCCAACAACAGGGCATAGATGCTGAGGCCTTCCCCTGATATTGCCTCCTGCCTCTGGGATCCAGAGATCGACTGCCTCTGAATATGTATGTTCCCCTCAGTCATCATGGCTAGTAGCCATTGATCGTCTTCAGGTATCTGAAGCAGTGAGCAGCGACTCATGAAATTTCGTCCCCGGCCATAGATTTTGTTAGCCTTGAAGGGTGCTACTGGACTCCTGCTCTTTTCTATTGTTACACACAGACTAACATGGCTATCCATCTTGGTCTAAGGTCAGTATTATCCACTCAGACTGGCAACAGCTCTCCAGGGTCTCAGACAGAGGTCTTTCATATCACCTCCCTCCCACCCGGTCCCTTTTTACTGGCGTTGCTGGAGGTTGAACCTGGGACCCTCTGCATGCCAAGCTGAGGCGCTTCCTCTGAGCCACGGGCCCCTCCCAGTTGTGACACGGTATCAACTAGCCGCCCATGCAGACGTAATGAAGCCAGAAATCTGCAATGTAGGGTTCTGTGGTGCGTGGTGGATCGGGTCTCTTCTATCCTGAGAGCTCAGTCCAATGAAGCTGGGTGCAGGAGATGGGCAAAGTTACTGGTGGCCTGACTGCCCTTTCTGCCCAGACAAGGGAGGGGCTGTTGTTTAATGGTGCAGCATCTGCTTGGCATGCAGAAGGTCCCAGGTTCAATCCCCGGCACCTCCAGTTAAAAGTCCAGGTGGTGCGTGATGTGAAAGACCTCTGTCTGAGACCCTGGACAGCAGCTGACAGCCTATGGAGCAGAGGTCCATCAGTGGCTATTAGCCACAAGGTATAGATAGGAACTCTCAGTCTGGGGCAAGGGATGCTCTGTATTCTTGGTGCTTGGGGTGGGGGGCAACAGTGGCAACAGTGGGAGGGCTTCTAGTGTCCTGGCCCCACTGCTGGACCTCCGGATGGCACCTGGTATTTTTGGCCACTGTGGGACACAGTGTTGGACTGGATGGGCCACTGGCCTGATCCAACATTGGCTTCTCTTATGATATGGAGCAGAGATCCATCAATGGCTATTAGCCACAAGGTATAGATAGGAACTCTCAGTCTGGGGCAAGTGATGCTCTGTATTCTTGGTGCTTGGGGTGGGCGGCAACAGTGGGAGGGCTTCTAGTTCCCTGGCCCCACTGGTAGACCTCCTGATGGCTCCTGGTATCTTTGGCCACTGTATGACAGAGCGTTGGACTGGATGGGCCATTGGCCTGATTCAACATTGGCTTCTCTTATGTTCTTATGTCTGAGTAGACAATACTGACTTTGTGTCAGGTAGCCCTGTCATACATCTGGTATGTGGAGGGATTCTCTCCCTTTCTTTGTCTCAGCTCTCCCTGGCTCACCAAGTGTTTGCTATCTTATGCTTGACCTTGTAGATGTTCCAGCTGCAGTTTCTCTCGGCTGGGAAAGTTAACGGCTTTTGCTTTGCCCGCGCGCAAGAGAGATGTGTCCATTGGCTCATGCTTACCGGGGGGATGTTTGATCCTAGTATAAGTCAGGGCCCCCAGTATTAATGGCCATTCCTGACACAAGCTGTACGTGTGTTTGTTAGTACTGGACTTATCAATAAACAGTTATCTTCTTATGAAGCCCTGTGTTGTGTGACCTGACTAAGGACCCTGACACTTTGGTGGACCAAGGTTCTGATACAATATATGTGTCAGCTAGCTGCCATTTATCTGGTGTTACCTGCTTAACACATCTTGTACCCTCCCCCCCCCCCCCGCTT
>NW_015173211.1:206123-209484 GCF_001447785.1 Gekko japonicus | reverse complement strand
GATTGTGTAGAACTGTTATGTTCCCATGAAATGGGCGCGCGTTTCTACGTTCTATTCCCGCCAGCGGGAACTGGGCTCATTGGCCTTCACCTGGTTCAAATCTCTTTATTATGTTGCTCATGTGTATTAGCAGTTATTCCTAACAATGTCCTTGTTCCTGCTTGAACCATCGCTTTGAAATAAACCTTGCTTTGATCCAAACGTGGAGTTATTTCGAATGCCTGGGGATCCAACAATATGGCAGCTTCACGTATGCCCCTCTGCTGACCAGGTAGCCCTTTTGACATTTAAGGCTCTGGCATCCTTGGGCAGCATCTTCAACTCCGAGCTCTGTTGGATTTTAAAATAAAAATCTGGCTTTGGACTTTCAGCGCCTTGAGGAGTGAGGCTCAAGTGGGATTGAAGGAGGCTCGAAGGTGCAGGCTGTAAGCATCCCCTTCCCCCTCCGACCAATAAAAGAGAGAATAATTTGAGATAAGCTCAGCAATTTTGAGGCATTTCTTTGTTTGTACTGCATATTCCCAGCGCTTCCTCCATCACGACTGTCAGGGATGTGCTGGATCGGTAGGTAATAAATGTCCTGAAATTACGAAGATTATCTCCCAGGCTGCTTTGTAACTTTTTTTTTTAATGTGGGTTGGGTTTTTTTTTTACATGAAACTGCTCCTGACTAGCTAGTCCTCGGTAAATCCCTGGGTATCTCGCGTGGCCTATTGCATTAGAGTAAGTCTGATGTATTATTCAAGCAAATCACTAATAAAAGATTTAAACCTTTTCTCTCTCCTTTTTTCTCTCCCTGTCCCTCTCTTTTTCGGGGGGAAAAAACACATAGTGGCCTCTTGCTAGATTGTTAACTCCTAATGCAAACAATATCTCCTTGTCCTTCTGTTGTACGTTTATACCGGGAAAAGCAGACCCTTGTGTGTAGATCTGGAAGGCGTGGGGGGGGGGGAAACAACGGGATGGCACGGCCGTCTCGGGAAGGAGCCCCGGGAGACCAGAAGATGTGCAGGAGCATCGCATGACGGGGATTAGCGGCTCCTCCACATTTGAGAGGCCGCGAGACGGTCGGCCGGCTCCTCGGAAAGGCACGAGTCCTTGAACGGACGGCTCAGGGGCACCGACATCTCAATGGCACCTCTCTGGTTGGTGTTCCCCACAGAGTGGTGTGCTTAACCCTGTGAGGCTTAGCAAGCACCACTGCAGAACATCCGGCATCTATATCGTATGCAAAGATCGGATCTGAAGGAATCCGCTGAGGTTTGGCTCAATTACATCCCTCTCCAATCACGTAGACCCCTTAATTTAAATCCAAATGAAGGTGGACACGTGATTCTTTCTCCGTAACACATTTTCCCTTTGGAGCACAATCTCTCGAAGACTTGAGACTTTCTTTTTAGCTTCCCGGTGTCCTTATTACTTCTGTAGTATCGCTCAGTTAGTCGGGTACTTGACCGTCTTTCTCACCCCCAGGCTGAGTGTGGTCAAATTCTGTTATAATAAAAGGCCGGTTCTGCGACCGGTATGCATGATGCATGCATGATACACCAGTTTGGTGTCGTGGTTAAGTGTGCGGACTCTAATCTGGGAGAACCGGGTTTGATTCCCCCACTCCTCCACTTGCAGATGCCGGATGACCTTGGGCAAGCCATAGTTCTGATAAGAGCTGTTCTTGAAAGAGAACAGTTTCTGTCAGAGCTCTCTCAGCCCCACCTACCTTACTGGGTGTCTGTTGTGGGGAGGGGAAGGGAAAGGAGTTTGTAAACCGCTCTGGGACTCCGAGGGAAGGGCGGGGGATAAATCCAATCTCCTCTTCCTCCTGCCGCTGCTGCTTCTGCTGCTGCTGTCGCCCCCGCTCCCGCTCCCACCGCCGCTTCCGCTGCTTCTTCCGCTGCCGCCGCTGCCATTTCCACTTCCGCTGCTTCCGCTTCTTCTTCCGCTGCTGCTTCTGCTGCTGCTTCTTCTCCTCCTCCTCCTCTCTTTCGTTGCACCTTTGATTGGAATTCTGCAGTCGGGGGAACAACATGTCAACCCGACCAGTGCATGTGGGGCCTGGGCAGCTCTAGTTCCTCGATATTAAGAAGTACTTGCAGACATACCAAATCCACGCCCACTTGGGAACAAAGCAAAAGGGACACTTGAAGCTATCTAGCACTGAATCTACACTGTTGATCACCTTTGCTCTGTATCGCCTCTTCTGAGCAGCCGTGGCTTTCTGGGGCTGCAGGCAGCGAAGGGTCTTCTCCGCCATCTGCTCCCTGAGATTGTTTTGCAAGAGAGGCCAGGATGCAACCTGGGGGCTGCTGTGTTTGCTCAGCCTCTCTGAGAGCCAGTTTGGTCTGGTGGTTAAGTGTTCGGACTCTAATCTGGGAGAACCGGGTTTGATTCCTCACTCCTCCACTTGCAGCTGCTGGATGACCTTGGGCAAGCTGCAGTTCTGTCAGAGCTGTTCTTGAAAGAGCCGTTTCTGTCAGAGGTCTCTCAGCCCCACTGACCTCACAGGGTGTCTGTTGTGGGGAGGGGATGGGAAAGGAGATTGTGCGCCGCTTTGAGACTCCAAGGGAAGGGCGGGGTATAAATCCAATCTCCTCCTCCTCCCCTCCCCCCTTTCCCAGCACAAAAAATGAAGAAAGAAAGCGGCCAGCGAATAATGGCTCAAAGGGGGGGGGGGGGGGAGAATGCACTGGGGGTACCGAGAACACGGAGGGCTGGTAGAATTCCTTCCCCGTCCCCCGTTTTATGCAGCCTCATCAGTGCCCGATGAATATTGTTCTGCAAGTATATTTCTTATTTCATGCTTCATTTTTCTCCTCTCCCAGAGCGAGAGGTGTAATAAAGCACTCTGCATTATAAGAGCTGGGGACAGGATGTCAAAAGGAATGTTTGCAGATGCATTAGAGAGAGATAGAAAAAGACGGAGGAGGAATATGACCTCGGGGCTAAGCCTTTCTCTCTCCCCCCCCCCCCCCAGCCTAGCCCACTCCCGTTCTCAGTGAAGGAGCAGAATAAAAGAACATGTTCTGGAAGGGGGGGGGGAGGCTGGTGTAGCTCTGTGCCTTTTAACAGCCAGACTGGAATCCAGTAGCACCCTTATTAAAGACCAACATTTCCAGGCTATGAGTTTCAAAAGTCATTTTATGGATCAAAAACTGGCTAATTAATACAAAACAGAGAGTGAGTATAAATGGTCAATTTTCTCAGTGGAGCGTGGTAAGCAGTGGGGTACCGCAAGGATCAGTACTTGGTCCACTGCTTTTTAACTTGTTCATTAATGATCTGGAGTTGGGAGTAAGTAGTGAAGTGGCTAAATTTGCGGATGATACAAAGTTGTTCAGGGTGGTGAAAACCAGTGAGGATTGTG
>NW_015173211.1:181469-205890 GCF_001447785.1 Gekko japonicus | reverse complement strand
GTTGGAACACTTTCGCTTTCCGCCTCACACAGTGACCAACCAGTTTTTCAGGCACAACAGGGCATAGAGGCCAAGGCCTTCAAAAGAACATCAGAAGAACCCTGTTGGATCAGGCCAGTGGTCCATCCAGTCCAGCATCCTGTCTCATGCATTAAGAACATAAGAGATGCGAATGTTGGATCAGGCCAAAGGCCCATCCAGTCCAACACTCTGTATCACACAGTGGCCAGAAATACCAGGTGCCATCAGGAGGTCCACCAGTGGGGCCAGGACACTAGAAGCCCTCCCACTGTTGACCCCCCCCCCCAAGCACCAAAATGACAGAGCATCACTTGCCCCAGAGCCTCTATCTATACCTTGTGGCTAATAGCCACTGATGGACCTCTGCTCCATATGCTTATCTAATTCCCTTTTGAAGCCGTCCATGCTTGTAGCCGCCACCACTTCCTGTGGCAGTGAATTCCATGTGTTAATCACTCTTTGGGTGAAGAAGGACTTCCTTTTATCCGTTCTAACCCGACCGCTCAGCAGTTTCATGGAGTGCCCACGAGTTCTTGTATTGTGAGAAAGGGGGGAAAGTACCTCTTTCTCTACCTGCTCTTTCCCATGCATAATCTTATAAACCTCAATCATGTCACCCCTCAACCGTCGTTTCTCCAAGCTAAAGAGCCCTAAGTGCCTTAACCTTTCCTCAGTTTTCCTCTTATCAGGGAAAACTGAGGAGAAACGAGGCCACCAAAACCCACTAGCCCTTGGAAGGAAGAGACAGAGATCTTCAGCCCCTACCTGCTAACCCCTCCTCTTCATCAGATGCCAGAAGAAACACCTTTTCCTCTTCCTCGAGCCAGGATACAAGGTCAGGTTTGGTAATCGGAGGTCCCAGAGAGGCCACGGTTCCTCTGGTGGGCCATCAACAGGACATAGAGGCCAAGGCCTTCCCCTGATAAGAACATAAGGAAAGTCCTGCTGGATCAGACAAGCGGCCTGTCTAGTCCAGCATCCTGTCTCACACAGTGGCCAACCAGTTCCTCTGGAGGTCCCACAACAAGGCATAGAGGCTGAGGCCTTCATAAGAACCTCAGAAGAGCCCTGCTGGATCAGAGCAGTGAAGGTCTATCCAGTCCAGCATCCTGTCTCACACAGTGGCCAACCAGTTCCTCTGGAGGTCCCACAACAAGGCATAGAGGCTGAGGCCTTCATAAGAACCTCAGAAGAGCCCTGCTGGATCAGAGCAGTGAAGGTCCATCCAGTCCAGCATCCTGTCTCACACAGTGGCCAACCAGTTCCTCTGGAGGTCCCACAACAAGGCATAGAGGCCAAGGCCTTCCCCCTGGTGCTATGATCCAGAGGTTGACTGCCCCTGAACTTCCAAGCAAAATTCCAGGTGGGGGAGAAAGAAAGCCCTTAATGGTCACCAATGCTGGAGATATTTTTTTAATCTTCAGCCATATCGAAGCCCCAGAATAGGGCAGATAATACAGGTCGACTTCATTTGGGTGCTCCCATAATTTAATCACCAAGTCGACTCCCAGTTTTCGAAGTGGCTCTTCTAACTGGCAATAGAAACAACAGCTCAAGCTCACCCCTCTCTGGGTGTGGATAATTCGTGCCCAGCACCTGTTGCACCAGGTTGGCTTCTGTGCCAATTGGACCGGCTCCTGGGCGCCCCCAGGACGAGGTTTGATTGCTGCTGGAAAGGTGAAGGGGCTTACCTTGACTCCAACAGAAGCGCATGAGCTCTGCTTCCAAGCCTCCTTTGGTCTCTGTACAGCAGGGCAGGGGAGAAACAAAATCCAAGCGAAGGTGTGTATTCACCCTGTAAATATTTGCTAATGGGCTTTCTCAGCCTGGGACATTTACTCATGCTTATTGGCTAAGGCCCCCTTTCTCCCCACAACGCATATCCCATCAGTGAGAAGGCTTGCTTTGTCTCTCTTGCCAAGAAGAGAGCATTAACACACTCCCTCGTGCAAGGAAATGTTGGGGAGGGGGAGTCAGAACAGCAGTATGTGGTGTATTGCCTTGAGGTGGGTGTTGCGCGCTGGACTAGCCTCCTTGTTTAATTAATACGAGAATGGTGTGGCGATGCTCTCAGGGATCCCCAAGGGCGGACCCTTTGGGCGCCACGGTGCCCGACAGTGCTTCCCTTGGTGCCTGCCAAACGTTTCAGAAAGTGAGTGGGGCCGTTGTAAGGCAGGGCTTGTTATTGGCTGCCCTCTTTCAAAGCACAGGGTTTTCCACTGGGAGATCCAGGAGGTCTGGCAAGAGAGCCAGTTTGGCGTAGCGGTTAGGAGCATAGACTCTAATCTGGGAGAATTGGGTTTGAGTCCCCACATCTCCACATGCATGGTCAAAGCAATGGTATTCCCAGTAGTCATGTATGGCTGCGAGAGTTGGACTATAAGGAAGGCCGAGCGCCAAAGAATAGTTTCTTTTGAACTATGGTGCTGGAGAAGACTCTTGAGAGTCCCTTGGACTGCAAGAAGATCAAATCAGTCCATCCTAAAAGAAATCAACCCTGACTGCTCCCTGGAAGGCCAGATAATGAAACTGAAGCTCAAAGACTTTGGCCACCCAATGAGCACTCACTGGAGAAGACCCTGATGCTGGGAAAGACTGAAGGTCAAAGAAGACAGGGATGGCAAAGGATGAGATGGTTAGACAGTGTCATAGATGCAACGAATATGAAATAGAGCAAACTTCAGAGGACGGCGGAAGACAGGAAGGCCTGGCGTAATCTGGTCCATGGGGTCGTGAAGAGTCGGACTCGACTGTGCGACTGAACAACAACCTCCACATGCAGCTGTTGGTGTGACCTTGGGTCAGTCACAAGTTGTCTCAGAGCTGTTTTCGAAAGAGCAGTTCTCGAAAGATCTCTCTCAGCCCCACCTACCTCACAGCGTGTCTGTGGTGGGAAGGGGAAGGGATCATAAGGCGCTCTGAGAATCCTTCGGGTAGTGATGGGTGGGGTGTAAATCCAGTTCCCCCTCCCCAAGTTTCTTTAGCCAGTGTGTGATTTTGCTCTCCCTTCGCTATTTCCTTGTTCCTAGAAGGTGTAAGGAGGGGAAGTATTCTGTTGGCTCTGCCTCCTCAGGTAGTCATTTTGTGCTTGCCCCGCTTCCTGTGGCAGCCATTTTGAGGTGGCGCTCACTGCCCTCCCTCAAGATTCCCGTGGTGCCCACATTCTCAACGATGTTTGGGGCCCCTGCTCTAAAACTTCATATGAAGCAGAGTTGTCCTAGCAAAGCAGGAGGGTAGTGGGCAATGGTGGAGCCTATCTGGGGTGGTGGGCGTTCCACATTGGAGCGACTGAGTTTTTGCAGTATGAAAAGCTGGATTCTGTGGCCTGGATAAATTAAGCGTATTTGTTTAGTTGCGTTTGAGCAGGGCTCAGGGCGGCTTACAACAGAGATGTTGTTGCACAGTTGATTCTGGCCCTGCCAGTCACAGTGCTAAATGGGGCTCTGAAGCTCCACTCCCAGCCAGTGTCCCCTCTAAGCTGAGCTAGTGTGAGCCAGCTCACAGTTTTTTAGCCTCCGGCTCACAGATTTTTGTCTCCGCTCAGGAAGGATGGCTCCAGAGCAAACTGATCAATGCAGTAGCCAAATCGCTCGCTCACAACTTGAATGCCAGTAGCTCACAAAGTAGAATTTTTGCTCACAACACCCCACAGTTTAGAGGGAGCATCGCTTGTGTTCCCTCTAAGCTTAGTGTGAGCGAGCTCACAGTTTTTTAGCCTCCGGGTCACAAATTTTTGTCTCCACTCAGGAAGGAGGGCTCCAGAGCAAACTAATCTATGCAGTCGCCAAATCGCTCGCTCACAACTTTGAATGCCAGTAGCTCACAAAGTAGGATTTTTGCTCACAAGACGCCACAGCTTAGAGGGAGCCTTGCTCCCAGCCACTGAACATTTGATTGATTCTGAACATTGATTGATTCTGAACATTTGATTGAACATTTGAATTTTTGCTCACAACACCCCACAGTTTAGAGGGAGCATCGCTTGTGTTCCCTCTAAGCTTAGTGTGAGCGAGCTCACAGTTTTTTAGCCTCCGGGTCACAAATTTTTGTCTCCACTCAGGAAGGAGGGCTCCAGAGCAAACTAATCTATGCAGTCGCCAAATCGCTCGCTCACAACTTTGAATGCCAGTAGCTCACAAAGTAGGATTTTTGCTCACAAGACGCCACAGCTTAGAGGGAGCCTTGCTCCCAGCCACTGAACATTTGATTGGCCTTCTCAGTGAGCACGGTCCACGTGGTGATGGGCGCGTCCTTCTCTGAAAGAGAGCTTCTCTGCTACCGTCTATCTCCCCTGCAATTCACAGCTATGGAGGACTTGGGCGCGTGACGGAGCATGCCCTGATCAGATTGACCCGTGCCGTATATAAATGAAGCTTATGTCCAGACTCTTCTGCATTGTGCAGGGGTCACCAGCATAACAGAAATAAAATTGTAGAGTGTTGTGTGGAAATAGATCCAGTTGGACTGAAGCAATACAACCAATTTAGAGTCCAGTGGTACCTTTAAGACCAACGGAGGTTTATTCAAGGTATGAGCTTTCGTGCGCAGGCACACTTTATCAAATACATTTGAGTGCCATTCTAATGTATTTGATAACGTGTGCGTGTACACAAAAGCTCATACCTTGAATAAACCTCCGTTGGTCTGAAAGGTGCCACTGGACTTTAAATTTGCTGTGAAAATAGAAAATGTAAAAACTGCTGGGCCCTGGATCCTCCCTTTCTAGATGAGTTGTTTGGTTGAGGTTGCGGGTTGGTCATAAGACTACCCCCAGGTCTTAAATCCGAGCACACTAAGTTTTCATAACCGGATCCAATAGCATAATTTTGGAGATTTTACTCAATTTGTAATGTGTCCCCCCGCTCCCCGGCTAGTAGAATTCCAGGCCTACGGATCCTATTGATGAATAAAAGCCTTGCGTGGTTTTTTTTCTTTTTAAAATGTGTGGAACGTACAGCATCCTTTTGGGAAAAGGGTCCTGTGCTTACAGGTCTCGAGGGTGGATAAGAACATAAGAGAAGCCAACGATGGATCAGGCCAGTGGCCCATCCAGTCCAACACTCTGTATCACACTGTGGCCAAAACTACCAGGTGCCATCAGGAGGTCCAGCAGTGGGACCAGGACACTAGAAGCCCTCCCACTGTTGCCCCCACCCCCTGGCACCAAGAATACTTGCCCCAGACCGAGAGTTCCTACCTACACCTTGTGGCTAATAGCCACTGATGGACCTCTGCTCCGTATGCTGATCCAATTCCCTCTTGAAGCTGTCCCTGCTTGTAGCCACCACCACCTCCTGTGACAGTGAATTCCAGGTGTTCATCACTCTTTGGGTGAAGGAGGACTTCCTTTTATCCGTTCTAACCTGACTGCCCAGCAATTTCATGGAGTGCCCACGAGTTCTTGTATTGTGAGAAAGGGAGAAAAGTACTTCTTTCTCGACCTGCTCTAACCCATGCATAATCTTATAAACCTCGATCATGTCTCCCCTCAGCTGATGTTTCTCCAAGCTAAAGAGCCCCAAGCGCTTTAACCTTTCTTCATAGGGAAAGTGTTCCAACCAGTGCTCCCTCTAAGCTGTGGAGTCTTGTGAACCTCCTTTTTGTAAATTCCGGTTCCGCTGGGCTTTGTCTGAGCTGCAGCTGGAGCATCTGCGTGACCTTAGGAAGGTCTCTGTGTTCACATCTGTTATTGCAGGGTGCGGATTTGAGGGATGGGCACCTTTTTTGCAGGGCTCTCGGCCACAGTGAGCACACGTCGCGTGGTTGACCTCTCGTGCAAAGGTAATGTTTTAAAGTAAATAGTTTACATCTTTTAAACTGGCAGATCACTACATAGTAGCTAGGCTAGGTACAAATGGGAATCCAGTGTCATTTATGGGGGCTGAGTTTCTTTGGCGCTTCAGAGGCATGCTCATCGTGCTCCCGAACAAACGAGACAGAAAGAAGTGTGCTAGGAAGACAGCCTGCTCGTCTCAGAGCTGCGCAGACCTGTGAGGAGATATCCTGACCTCATTTCTGTTAACCTCTCTGGCTCTCTTTTTGCTTTGCAAATTCTGCAAAGACAATTCGAAAAACACTCATGGCTTTGACTGTGTACCTGTGGTTCCTCTAGTTTGTTTTTTCCTGGCTACCTACAACTGAGGCCGGTAAGAACATCAGAAGAGTCCTGCTAGATCAGACCAGTGGCCCATCTAGTCCAGCATCTCCTGTCTCACACAGTGGCCAACCAGTTCCTCTGGAGGGCCAACAACAGGGCAGAGAGGCCGAGGCCTTCCCCTGAGAAGAACATCAGAGGAGCCCTGCTGGATCAGACCAGTGAGGGTCCCTCTAGTCCAGCAATCCTGTCTCACACAGTGGCCAACCAGTTCCTCTGGAGGGCCAACAACAGGGCAGAGAGGCCGAGGCCTTCCCCTGAGAAAAACATCAGAAGAGTCCTGCTGGATCAGACCAGTGGCCCATCTAGTCCAGCATCCCGTCTCACACAGGGGCCAACCAGTTCCTCTAGAGGGCCAACAACAGAGCATAGAGGCCGAGGCCTTCCCCTGAGAAGAACATCAGAAGGCCCCTGCTGGATCAGACCAGTGAGGGTCCATCTAGTCCAGCATCTTGTCTCACACAGGGGCCAGCCAGTTCTTCTGGAGGGCCAACAACAGGGCATAGAGACCGAGGCCTTCCCCTGATATTGCCTCCCAGCACTGGGATTTAGTGGTTGACTGCCTCTGAACATGGAGGTTCCCTTTAGTCACCATAGTAGCCGCTGATAGAACTGTCCTCTTCTATCTAATCCCCTTTGAAAGCTGTTTATTCCTGTGGCCATCGTGACATCCTCTGGCAGCGAATTCCACATTTTAATCACTCTCTGTGCAAAGATTTTACATGTGACACCCTGTGGGATTTTGCAGCTGCAGAATGTCACAGTTAAATGTGTGGGGGCGAGCTATTTGTGCCAAGCAGTTGTGCCTCTTTCTTAAAATGTGTTGATCGGGTTGTATTCTCGCGTGTGCTGTGCATACAATCTGGGTCAGTTGCACTAAATGATGCCCAGAGTTCTGCCTTGCTCTTCTCTCTCATCTCAGATCTCCTTCCAACCAAGGATGATATTTTCACAAATGAGGCATTTGCAATTCAGCCTTACCTTCTTTGCGGCAGCTGTGTTCTCTTGAGTTGCACAATTTAAACTTAGCAGTATTTCCAGCCCCTCTTTGTCTGCTTAGAGGTGGTATTCAGCACGGTCGCTGGGTTGTTGGAGCATGCGGACAGTTTGCTGGCTCTGCAGTTGCCAGCTGCAGCTTGGGAAGTTCCTGGAGATTCCTTGGCAGTCCCCGGGGAGGGAGCGTAGCAGGCATCGGGGATGCCGTAGCGTCTGCCCTCTTGAAGTGCCGTTCCTGCCAGGCAACCTGATCACTGTAGTTTAGATCACTTGTTCTTCTAGGAGAATTCCACTCCCCACCTTGAAGTTGACAACTGTAACTAGCTATGGAATCATGAGAATAAGTCCTACACTATGTAAAATCTGCTGCTTCTTACTTATGTTCTCGTTTTTGCAACAGAAACTTTGAAGGCATTCATCATGTTGGCACACACTTAGAACTTACTAGGTTGAAACAGGCTTAAGAACATCAGAAGAGCCCTGCTGGATCGGGCCAGTAGTCCATCTAGTCCAGCACCCTGTCTCACACAGTGGCCAAGCAGTTCCTCTGGAGGTCCAGCAATAGGGCATAGAGTCTCTCATAAGAACCTAAGAAGAGCCCTGCTTGATCAGACTAGTGATCCATCTAGTCCAGCATTCTGTCTCGCACAGTAGCCAGCCAGTGCCTCTTGGGGTCCAGCAATAGGGCATAGAGAGTCCTGCTGGATCAGACCAGTGGTCCATCTTGTCCAGCATCCTGTCTCACACAGTGGCCAAGCAGTTCCTCTGGAGGTCCAGCAATAGGGCGTAGAGGCCAAGGCCCTTACAAGAACCTAAGAAGAGCCCTGCTTGATCAGACCAGTGGTCCATTCAGTCCAGCATCCTGTCTCACACAGTGGCCAAGCAGTTCCTCTGGATGGCCAACAATGGGGCATAGAGTCTCTTATAAGAACCTAAGAAGAGCCCTGCTGGATCAGACCAGTGGTCCATCTAGTCTAGCATCCAGTCTCGCACAGTGGCCAACCAGTTCCTCTGGACAGCCAACAATGGGGCATAGAGGCTGAGGGCTTCCTTTGATAAGAACCTCAGAAGAGTCCTGCTGGTTCAGACCAGTGAAGGTCCATCTTGTCCAGCATCCTGTCTGACACGGGGACCAACCAGCTGCCTCTAGGAAGCCCCCGAGCCAAGATGGCTGCAACAGCTTCCTCCAATGCCAGAGGAGCAGTGCTTAGCAGCTGTCATGACTAGTAGCCATTTGAAGACCACAATGCAGGAATGGTTTTTTTTTTGTTTTTTTTGTTTTAACTTTAGACTTGATATACCGCCCTAACCCCCAGGGGGGTCTCTGGGCGGTTCACATATATTGCGTTCTAAGAACTGTACTCCTAACTTGGGCCACATCTAGTGTTGGGGTGGGACTGCCTACCAGCACCCTTGGTGGTGGGATCTTTGATGGTCTTTCTGGCTGCTGGCTCGGCTCAGTGTCTAGCTCGATCTTCTTACTGGCGGCTGGATCGACACGGCATCCTCTAGGTCTTCTTGGTTGCTGGCTCTGCACAGCGTCCTTCAAGACCTCTGATGTTTCCACGGCAACCACCGGCAATGTGCGAAATATTTGCAATCCAAGTTAGAACATTCGGTTTAACACGAACACGCTGTGTGTCGAAAGTCAGACATGCTAAAGGGGTGAGGCCGGGGTGCTAAAGATAAGAGCCACAAAGCCGCGCCCCCTCCCGCAGCTTGAGATAGCTGAGGGAGTTGCTCTTTTGCAAATAAGTTTCAGTGGGTAGCCATGTTGGTCTGCAGTAGAACAGCTAGATTCGAATCCAGTAGCACCTTGGAGGCCGCCGAGATTTTCGGGTTACGAACTTTCGAGAGTCAGACCTCCCCTCGTCAGATACTTTGCAAATTAATCCCTTTCCCGTTGGGTGACAGGGGCTTGGGGATGTCTGTAGGAAAGTAGGGTGAAATTTGGCAGGCACAGAATGTTTTGGGTCTCATTAGAGGAATTTGTGAGCATTTTGGAGGAGAAAAGCTAACTTTTGGGAGCCCAAAGGCTCCGTTCGTAATTCCCCTTCAAACTGTGATTCGGGCAGAGGAGTGCTTCCGCTTTTCCTCCTCCCAGCTTCAAGCTGAAGTTGAAGGAAATGGGCAGAAAGGCCACGTGATGTACCTTTTATTGAGCTGTACTGTTTCAGAGTGCAAGTGTGGATGTCTGAATGCTTCTCCTCTTCCGCCTCTGCCCCCTACTCCCCTAGCAGCCAGCACATCATTCAAAATGTGCAGCCCACATTCTTCTCCCCTGGCATTGTAATATGTGTGCATGCGGAGTAAAAGTAAAAAGTCCGTAAAAGTCCTTATTCTGCAGGTCTTATAGCTTAATGGTACGTATTTTTTAATAGGAAAGAGAAGCAAAAGCGGAGGCATGCTTCGTATCTTCAGGTAGAGGAAAAATGCATCTTGTAACAAACCACAAGTGGGGTATTATGGAATGTTGGATCTGAAGCGGGGAGGCATAAGATAACTCAAAAGGTCACCCCGTCCTTCATGAGGCAAGAAGGATCAAAACCGAAAGCCCGAGCCAAAGGTCACAGGACTGGAATGTATCCATCAGGGCTCCTTCCGCAAAAAGCAAGAAGATAGGGACTCTGGGGCAAGTGATGCTCTGTATCTTGGTGCTTGGGGGTGGGGGTCAACAGTGGGAGGGCTTCTAATGTCCTGGCCCCACTGGTGGACCTCCTGATGGTACTGGTATTTCTGGCCACTGTGTGATACAGTGTTGGATGGGCCTTTGGCCTGATCCAACATTGGCATCTCTTATGTTCTTAAAGCTGACCTTGCTGCTGTCACAGAACATTTCGGGGATGTGAGCGTTAGAAGATCTTCTCAGCATGCAGAAGGTCCCAGGTTCAATCCCCAGCATCTCCAGCTAAAAGGGTCAGATTATGGCTGATGTAGACCTCTTCCTGAGACCGTGGAGAGCGGCTGCCAGTCTGAGCAGACAATACTGACCTTGATGGGCCCATAGTCTGATGCCGTGAAAGGCAGCTTCACGTGTCGTGTATCTGGATGGGACATCTGCTGTGAACACACTCAGTATCGGTGTGCTTTTGAATGCTGTCCCAGACCTTCAGCGGGCGTGGCAGGCAGCAGCCTGGATTCTGATGGGAACCCACTGGAATTGGGCACGGATGACTGGCATGGTTTCTGGTGTCCTTTCATGCCCAATTCAAGACACCGGGGTTGTTGAACTTGAAGGGCCATATTCAGTCTGCCTCTGGTGTCCCTGAAGGACCACCTTCTCTCCGACAAGCTACCCAGACTTTGAGAGCAATGAGCAAGGGACTTACCTGCATGATTTGGTTGGGATTCATAGCAAGGTCAGACCTGATCCCTCAAGTCTGTGGGAACGATTGTTGTTTTGGCAGGTTTCTTGGAGAAAGTAGAAAACATATTTTGTTTGGAAGGCCGTTAAATGATTGGATCAGTGCTTGACGGGACGGTGGCTGATCATGGTGTCCTGTAATGTTTCGAATGGCTCTAAGAAGAAGAAGAAGAAAAAGAAGAAGAAGAAGAAGAAGAAGAAGAAGAAGAAGAAGAAGAAGAAGAAGAAGAAGAAGAAGAAGAAGAAGAAGAAATTGGATTTATACCCTGCCCTTCACTACCCAAAGGTGTCTCAGAGCGGCTTACAAACTCCTTTCCATTCCCCTCCCCACAGCAGACACCCTGTGAGGCTCTTTCAAGGAAAGCTCTTGTCAGAACTATGGCTTGCCCAAGGTCATCCAGCAGGTGCAAGTGGAGGAGTGGGGAATCAAACCTGGTTCTCCCAGATTAGAGTCCGTGCACTTCACCACTACACCAAACTGGCCTTAGGAGCCAGTACCAGCTAAAAAACACGAAATACAAACGTTTTGACAGTCAGAGTAGTGCAAGAGTGGAATCGGCTGCCTAGGGAGGTGGTGAGCTCCCCCTCCCTGGCAGACTTCAAGCAGCGGCTGGACAAAAACTTGTCAGGGATGTTCTAGGCTGATCCTGCATTCAGCAGTGGGTTGGACTAGATGTCCTGTATGGCCCCTTCCAACTCTGTGATTCAAGGATTCTATGAAATATGTGACCTACTGCCCAAAAATACAGGCAATGAGATTTCAACTGGAATCTCTGCCTTACTTGCCTGTCTCTTGCTAACTTAAAGCAAGCAAAACAAAAACGTCTTCACCTGGAGGCAGAAGACAACAGCAAAAGGAAGAATAAATAAATAAATAAATAAATAAATAAGAGATTGGATGTATACCCCGCCCTTCACTTGGAATCTCAGAGCGGCTTACAGACTCCTTTTCCCTTCCCCTCCTCACAACAGACACCCTGTGAGGGAGGTGGGGCTGAGAGAGCTCTGAAAGAAACTGCTCTTTTTCAAGAACACCTCTGAGAGAACTATGGCTTGCCCAAGGTCATCCAGCCAGGTGCAAGTGGAGGAGTGGGGAATCAAACCTGGTTCTCCCAGATTAGAGTCCGCGCACCTAACCACTACAACAGACTGGCTCTTAGGATGGCTTTTCTTGGATCCCACGTTCCGGTTTGGGTACAGAAGTGAATGAAAGTATATTAAAGTGGCAGTGTGTTCTTTTCCATGGAAGGTATATGCCAGACATTTCGTACACGAGTTAAAGTTAGTGTAACATACTGATTGCAGAGTAGGACCACAAGCTGGGGAGACCTGAGTTGAGAACCTGAGAAATCACATGAAGCTGCCTTCTGCTGAATCAGACCCTTGGTCCATCAAGGACAGTGTTGTCTACTCGGACCGGCAGTGGCTCTCCAGGGTCTGAGGGAAGAGGTCTCTCACATCACCTGCCGCCTGGTCCTTTTCAACTGGAGATGCCGGGGATTGAACCTGGGACCTTCCGCATGCCAAGCAGAGGCTCTTCCACTGAGCCACAGCCCCTCTTTACAGCTCTCCAGGGTCTCAGGCGGAGGTCTTTCACATCACCCAACTGCCTGGTCCTTTTGTACTGGAGATGCCGGGGATAGAACCTGGGACCTTCTGCATGCCGAGCAGAGGCTCTACCACTGAGCCACAGCCAGTCAGTTTCTCTTAGCTTACCCTACCTCACATGGTTGTTGGATATTCTCAAGAGTTTCTTGGAGGAACACGCAGTGGAACTTGCTCTCTGTCCTTTTTTACAGTTCAAAAATGCACTCATCTGTCTGCATGGAACTCTCCTGAGCTTTTCATGATTCTAGGTTTGCTTCAGACTCTGCATTTGAAGCTCCACAGTTCATGCTTCATGGCATCTGAAGCTGTATATTTCACGCACTAGGGTGAGACTTGCTGTCCAGATTTCCAGAACCTCTGGTTGTGCAGCCGTTCATCTGAAGCACGGTGAGGGCATACCTTCTGAAGAGGGCAAAGGCCGGAGACTCGTATTGAATTCCCTTCTCGCACAGAGCGGTCATGTTCATGTCCGAATTATTTTTTTGAGGGAGAACATCCTCAGACTGCAATAGCTCAGAACCTGGGTAAGAAAGGTGACAGTTTAACACCCAGAGGAAGGTGGCATCCAGGAGTTAAAACCAACGCTCCCTCTAAACTGTGGAGTCTTGTGAGGAAAAGTTCTACTTGGTGAGCGACTGGCATTAAAGTTGTGAGCAAGCAATTTGGCTACTACATCAATTAGTTTGCTCTGGAGCCGTCCCTTCCTGAGCTAAGACAAAAATGTGTGAGCCAGAGTCTAAAAAACTGTGAGCTAGCTCACACTAACTCAGCTTAGAGGGAACACCGGTTAAAACCCCTCTCCTTTTGGTTCATCCAAAGCCTTTTCAGGGAACACTTTCAGTTTTCTTTTGCTAAGAACACCTTTGAGTTTGCATTTCGGACAAGGCACTCCTGAAGTATCACTTCTGAGAAGTCTCTGGCTCACTCTGAAATATGGAAGTCAGGCTTGTTTTCTCAGGAGGATAAGTGTACTGGAGTCGGTCAAGCAGAATCTAATGCTGGGATCCCCAACCTTTTAGAGCTCGCGGGCACTTTTTGGAATTCTGATCCAGTGGGGTGGGTGCCGCCACCAGATGGCTGTCACAACATGGCTACCGCAGAAGGTGGAAGACACCACAAAATGGCTGCTGCAACTTACTTTCTGTCACACGGTGAGGATCCTTGTACCGTGGTGGTAGCTGCCACCAACAACTTAAAAAAAAAAAAAAATCTGCACATCCAATCAGACGTCTTGTTGGGCAGAAGCCCAACCCGCCCCCACCCACTTTCTAAAAACTCTTGGAGGGCCTCACGTTGGGGACCCCTTATCTAATGGGGTGCATGACAAACAACAGTGTTGTTCCCTCTGAGAGCCAGTTTGGTGTCGTGGTTAGGAGCGCAGACTCTAATCTGGGAGAACCAGGTTTGATTCCCCCACTCCTCCATATACAGCTGCAGGTGTGACCCTGTGACCCTGGGTCAGTCACAAGTTCTGTCAGCTGTTCTCTCAAGGACAGTTCTGGAAAGAGCTCTCAAAGCCCCACCTACCTTACAGGGTGTCTGTTGTGGGGAGGGGGAGGGAAGGAGAGTGTAAGCCGTTCTGAGACTCCGAGGGAAGGACAGGGTATAGATCCAATCTCCTCCTCCTTCTTCCCTCCTTGCTGAGCTCTTCCTAAGAACATATGAACGTAAGCCAATGTTGGATCAGGCCAATGGCCCATCCAGTTCAACACTCTGTCACACAGTGGCCAAAAAATACCAGGTGCCATCAGGATAAGCTCTAACTTCCTGTAAGTTCCCTCAGAAACAGCAGGCCTGGGTTCCAAGTGGGACTCAGTGATGACACTCAAGAAAAGTTTAGCTGGGCTGATAAGGCTTTTTATCCTTTTTGGGATGAAGGCCTCATACTATCAAAGCCAGTAAGGACCATGTTTCTCCTGTTCACCTCAGGACTCATGGGAGAGAATGGATTTTCTTTCCCCCCCTAATCTTTATTTAGCACCATCCGTGCGCTTCATGAAATAGCGCAGTTCTTGCCCACTGGGAAAACTATCCAAGCAACTGTGACTCGTCGCCGTATTGGCAGGCGTCTCTTGGCCCTTTCTCCTCGGATGGGGTATCCTTTCATCCAGGCGTTCAGCACTGATGCCTGCCCAGCCTTCCCCCGCTGAAGTTTCTCGAGAAAAGACTCCACGACCTGGCTAGACATTCCATTAGTGTCGCCAGGCATTATTCATGCTCAAGTTAAATCGTTGTTGGGGACTTGTTCTCTTTCCTTTAACTCTCCGACAACGATGCACGTCTTCTCCGCTACCAAGTTATTTCTAGTTCCAGAGGGGAAGCCACACTAGTCCGTACCAGCAATATAAGGCAGAATTCCAGCAGCACCTGAAAGAAGTTACTTCTCTAAGAATACATATATTCAGTGGTCATTTCCTGCAGGAGCGCACAGGAGCGGAGCTCCGGCAGTAAAGATCCCAGGGGGCGGGCACATGCAACAAGCCCCACCCCCTGCTCCCAGCAGCCCTCAGTCGGAGCAAGAAGCAGCCAGGTGAGTTGCAGAGCCCCCCCCAGCCCCCCCCCCGGTCCAAAACAGTCCAGTGGCACTTTTAAGACCAAGTTTTATTCCGGTACAAGCTCTCCCTCCTCTGCGAGGACAGATCTGTATGCCCCCCCCCCGCCACCCCAATAGATAGCAATCCAGTCCAGTGGAGCCTGAGCGGTGGGTGTTGCCTTCTGACACACATCCGGTGATGTCAGGGGGTGTGGCATATGCAAATAAGTTATGCTAATGAGTTATGCTAATGAGCTCCTGCATCTCTTTTTCTACGAAATGACCCCTGCGTATATTCCAATGTGAGCTTTCACAAGTCAGGACTCACCTCATCAGATGCAATTATTTTTAGTTTTCAAGTCTGCTTTCTTATGCCTCCACCCACAGCATGCTGGTAGTGGTACGGAGCCGCTGTTGGCCAAAGCGCAGCTAGACAGAAGAAGTATAAGTCAGGGCCTACCCTTAAAACTTGAACTTTTATTCAATTTTTTAAATTATTTTTTACATACACAATAACAATATATAACAGGTTGACTACAATCAAGAAAATATAGTGCAAGAGGTATTTACATAACAACTGTGGAAAGAACATATTGCATGGCTGAATTGTATTTTAAATCAGTGTTTTTAGCACAGGAGTCTCACCAATTTCAAAAATACAGCAGGTTTGTAAGGTGTTCATTTCTTGGGATGATTTCACCTTCTGCAAGGTATTGGACTACGGGGAACCAAACTGCCTGAATTTTTTTAGCATTTTCTTGTGTTTGTTGATAAGTCGTTTTTCCATAGATAAAGTGTTCCCATAATTTGTTTTGCCAGTCAGATATGTCTGGGCCAGGGCTTTCTCAGTGGCAGCCCCATCCTGGTGGAATGAGCTTCCAGAGGTGATCAGGGCCCTGCGGGATCTTTTACAGTTCTGCAGGGCCTGCGAGACGGAGCTTTTCCACCAGGCTTTCAGCTAGGGAGCCGCCACCACTATACAGCCCTGGCCCTTGGTTTTGACACCTAGCCTGCACCACAGGAAGATCAGGAGCAGAATGACTCTCAGACTTTGGAAATGTAGTGTGAAAGTCAGCCATCTGGAATAACTAACTAACCAGAAGCATCCCTTGTATGACTCTGTATTAGCTATAATGGAATTGTATTAGGTATAATGGAATTAGTAGCTGTAGATTTCCGGGATGTGTGGCCGTGGTCTTGGCATTGTAGAACCGATAATGGAATTGTTTTAGATGATTTTTTGTGTTTTTTAATTGTATTTATGCCTTGATTGTGAGCCGCCCTGAGCCTGCATTGCAGGGAGGGCGGGGTATGAATGAGATTAAGAAATAAATAAATGCGTAAGTAAAACCCTTGCTTAGTGCAGGAAATTCACAATTTTATTTATTTATTTATCAAATTTCTATCCCGCCCTCCCGCTCAGGGCGGCTTACGCACAACTTTAAAACCAGCATAAATATATGCATGAAATACAAATATCTCCCCCCACCCCATCCCCAGTGGCCCCTGCTCCATGAAGATGACAAAAAACCTCCAGGATCCCCGGCCAAACTGGCCTGGGGAAAAACTGCGTCCTGACCCCCCAAAGTGGCAACCGGCATTTCCCTGGGTGTGTCAGAGAGGACCACGGGAACTAAGCCTTGATGCAACCCTTCCCACCCTCCCTTCTCATGATCTGCCCAAGTTCACAGCACTTGCTTGGTGATCCCTGATTTTAGAGTCTCTGTGGGCTGACTGCCAGAGGAACTCCTTTGTGTTTTGTGCGCTGCATGTTACGACAGTGTACTCTGTGCCTGTGACCCCCACATTCTCTGAGGCCTGGCTCGAGTAGCTCTCAGGGGGACGGCTCGAGGGGCAGGCAGAGGCAGAACTGTTTTTTGTCTTTCCGATGTACACGGGGACGGAAGGGCTAACGCAATGGAAACAGACCGGAAACCAGCAGCCAGCATTTGTGTAAAACCTGTGGAACTGCCAGGGTCAGAGCTCAAGGTCTGGGGCGTACAAGGTCTGGGCATCTGTCAGTCTGATGGGGCCAGAAGCGAGCAGCGCGAGCGAAGGCAGATGCGGGCCAAGTCCCATAAGCGGCAGCCAAAGGTCAGAAGGACCAGAAGCCCACAACTGGCAGGAACGTCGAGTTCTGAAAGGGCAGTCGGTTGAAGGGGAGTAACTGGGCAGCCTAGGGCGACATCGCTTCCAGTGAGTTGAGCAGCTCAGACCGAAGGCCTGGTCCCAAGCCTGGGGCCTGATTTTTATTTATTTATTTATTTATTTATTCAATTCAATTTATTTATTTATCTCCACCACCACCACCACGAACAGGCTTAGGGTGGGTTACAACGTCACGCCAGTCTCCGCAACCATAGTTAAAATAATTCAGGGTAGAAGAAGGTTTTTATTGTATTTAGCCAGGGCTATTTTTGGGCAGGAACGTACAGGAACGGAGTTCTGGCTGGCTCCCGAGTTTGCCACGCCCAGCAGGAACTCATTAGCATAATAGGCCACACCCAACACCAGGAACTCATTAGGATTGGCTACATTAGGGTGTGTGGCCTAACATGCAAAGAAGTTCCTGCTACAAAAAAAGCCCAGGGTTTTAACAACAAACAAGGTAAACAGAATAAGAAGCAAAAGGTGGGTGTGGCTGGATGAGCACACTTCTGGTAACATGGGGGTGTGGCCCAATATGCTAACGAGTTCCTGCTGTTGGGTGTGGCCTATTATGCTAATGAGTTCCTGCTGGGCTTTTTCTACAAAAAGAGCCCTGTTTAGCCATAGGCCATTACAAACCACGAACAAAGAAGAATGCCATAAAACATAGAAAATTGTATAAAATAAGATACAGTCTAAAACATTATAAATCCATAAAACCAAAGTTATAAACAGTTAATTAATTCACAACGTACCCACTAAAATCAGTATTAGCTAGGAACAGCGTTGGCCCGTATTTTCCTTGCAGCCAAGGCGAATAGAGCCATTCTATTGGATACATCGGCATTGGCATCGGCTGACAAAAATATAATCTTCTCTGGGACTGAGTAAAAGCTTAAAACTGGTAAAATACCAGATAAAATTTTTGACCTAGGCTGGGAATACAATGGGCAATCAAAAATGTAATGGGAGAGTAGTTAAAATAATTAAAACAATCATTTAGAAACATTCATAGAAACAGCAGCCAAGCTTCGTGTTGCTGTACTCCCCCCCCCCAAAAAAAAGGTTTTATTAGAATTTTCAATAAATGAAGTACAGGTAAAATAGCAACCGCCTAGGTAACAAGCGACACCACACTTGTACTATGCAGGTACAGTGAGCAAATAACCATGTACAAAGAGCCAACAAACAGTACTCTAACAAATTCAAGATGACGAGGAAGAAAGTAAACTTGTATATGACTATAGTTAACGTAAAAGAACATGTTGGTTTTAAACAAAGGCCACTTTTCAGAAACTACTTGTTCTGCGTCTGCCTTGTCCAGGAAAGGGAGCCATTTGTCTAGGGGGTCTAGAACCTCTCGCACTAGCATAGAAGAAGAAGAAGAAGAAGAGATTGGATTTATACCCCGCCCTTCACTTGGAGTCTCAGAGCGGCTTACAAACTCCTTTCCCTTCCCCTCCCCACAACAGACACCCTGTGAGGTGGGTGGGGCTGAGAGAACTCTGACAGAAACTGCTCTTTTTCAAGGACAGCTATGCCAGAGCTTGTGACTGACCCAAGGTCACATCAGCAGGTACAAGTGGAGGAGTGGGGAATCAAACCCGGTTCTCCCAGATTAGAGTCCACACACTTAACCACTACACCAAACTGGCTCTCAGAGCGATCTGAGTAGGCTTTGCATGCCAATGAGACAACGTTGGAGGATGTCTATCCTTCCATCTTTGAGCGATGACCGCCTTAGCTGCTGTGAGAAGAACTAAATCCTTACGGACCTTTGGCACCGCGATCGCCGACCATGAGTTAAGCAGTATAACCACCGGATCCAGAGGCAGGGTGAAACCAGTGATTTCTTGAATGGACACTAGTACATTTTCCCAAAAATTATTTATATGCAGACATTCCCACCATGTATGGAGAAAAGACCCTTTCTCCCCACACTGTTTCCAACAGAGAGGGGGGTGAGTTTGGTACCATGTAAGCCAGCCTTGCTGGCGTGAGGTACAACCTAAACAAAACCTTGGTGGCTGCTGCTTGAATCGGCAGTGAGTTAGATATGTGATTGGTCGTTTTCCAGGCTGATCATAGAGGCAGCGATTTCAGTAGGTGTTAGATCGCCGCTAACAAAGATCCGGAGAGTGATTTCAGCAAAAGTGAACAGCTTTATTGAAGGTACGAACAAGCGCTTGAAAGAAGTCATAACCAGAACAAGTTAACATTGGGAGCTAGGCTCCTTTTAAACATTCCCGGGCTAACGTAGCCACACCTCTGTACAATAAACAACCAATGAGGTTGAGCGGATAAAGTCCAAGGAGAGTTCTTCCCTCGCAGGGACTAGGTGCAGTTCTGATTGGTCGCTGTTGAGGAGCAACCAATAGCACGTTAGCTCGGAGGAGCCTTCCTCTGGC
Source organism: Gekko japonicus (assembly GCF_001447785.1). Lineage (NCBI taxonomy): Eukaryota > Metazoa > Chordata > Lepidosauria > Squamata > Gekkonidae > Gekko > Gekko japonicus. The sequence continues at coordinate 186,658 of NW_015173211.1, read as the reverse complement.
TCGAGCGTAACATGGGGAGTCAATGCGGCGATTCATGTAAGCTGTTTCAATACACTACAGTAGGGGAGGCCAAAGATAGATTTTGGATGCCCGCCGCCTCAACCAAAAGACCGGCTGAACAGCGCCGTTTTACAGGCCCCGCAGAATTTGTAAGAAATCCCACAGGGCCCTGATCTCGACCGGGAGCTTGTTCCACCAGGCTGGGGCCAGGGCAGAAAAAGACCTGGCCCTGGTTGAGGCTTAGGGCAGGGGACAACCAGTAAATGTTCGTCGATTGAGCGCAGTGCTTTGCGGGGCGCATGTGGGGAGAGGCGATCCCGAAGATATGCAGGTCCCTGTCTGTATAAGGCTTTGAAGGTTAACACCAGAACCTTAAACTGGATGCGGTACTCTATCGGCAGCCAATGCAGTTGGTGCAGCACTGGCTGGTAAGGCTTGGCGGATCCCGGTTGGTCCTTGGGACCAGCTGACCAGATGCTGAAGCTGGCTTGTATTGCAGGAGGAATGCAGGGCCAGCGTCAGCATAACTCGAGGTGGGCCAGCTGCCTGGGCCCAGGGTTTCTGGCGGGGGCCACTGCTGCCAGCCCCTCCTGCTGCTCTCTTGCTAGCACTCCATGTTCTTAGCTGCAAACCCTGCTGTTGACAGGAAAGGGCTGCAGCCGGTCAGTGGCTGTGAGCATGGGCAGCAGGAAAGCTTCCAAGCAGGCAGGGGAAGGACATACAGGTAGGTGAAGGGCATGCGAGGGGGAGGGAAGGAGGGCGCAAGCAGGGGAACTGATGGTGGAAGTGCGGGGGGCCCTGCTGACTCTCTGCCCAGGGGCCACCAGCCCCAGAACCCAGCCCTGGAGGAGCAGATTTCAGCCTGCAACTTAATGCCAGTGTGCGACCCTGGTCCTGGCAGCCCTGGAAAGGGAAGATCCGTTGAGTAATTATCGGGTCCCCGCAGGCTCCCCCTGTGCCTTGTGAGTCACGCATCAGAGCAAGCAGACAGGTTTTGAAGCATTTGGATGGGAGACCACCAGTTGGCATCTGGATGGGAGACCACCAAGAAGTCCAGAGTTGCTATGCTGAGGCAGGCAATGGCAAACCTGGCCCCACTGGTGGACCCTCTGATGGCACGTGGTATTTTTTGGCCGCTGTGTGACAGAGTGTTGAACTGGATGGGCTTGATCCAACATTGGATTCTCTTATCATAGAATCATAGAATGTTAGAGTTGGAAGAGACCTTGCAGGTCATCTAGTCCAACCCCCTGCACTCTGCAGGAGCATAGCCGAAAGATAGCCCTACAACATACCCGAAAGATGGTCGCCCAGCCTCCGCTTGAAAACGTCCAGCAAAGGAGCATCCACCACCTCCTGAGGCAGACTGTTTCACCGCTCAACCACTCTTACAGTTAGGAAGTCTCTCCTGATATTTAGCCGGTATCGACTCCCTTGTAATTTCCACCCATTAGATCTCGTCTTGCAATCCGGAGCAAGAGAGAAGAGATCCGCTCCATCTTCTACATGACAGCCCTTCAAATACTTGAAGACTGCAATCATGTCCCCTCTAAGCCTTCTCTTTCCCAGGCTAAACATACCCAACTCTTTCAGCCTTTCCTCATGAGACTTGGATTCCAACCCTCTCACCATCCTGATTGCCCTCTTCTGGACACGCTCGAGCTTGTCAACATCCTTCCTAAAACATTGTGCCCAAAACTGGACACAGGACTCCAGGTGAGGCCTGACCATAGCAGAATGTTCTTATGTTCTTATGAAGGGTGTTCCTGTTTCTAAACGGGCAAATGGTGATGGTGCTGGTGCTTCGAAGTACAAAACGGTCACCAGTAAACTAGTAAGATTCTCGATGATGGCAAAGCAATCTAATGAATGAATGAATATTAGGAATATCTAGAATACGGCCAGTGGCAAAACCATGAGATGCCAGCTTAAGCAAGGTTATCTGTGGAGGGGATTCTTACTCAGTTGGTGGAAATCACTCATCACGTTTTACATTTAACCAGGGGTCATTTCCTGCGGGAGCGCACAGGAGCGGAGCTCCAGCAGTAAAGAGCCCAGGGGGCGGGAACATGCAACAAACCCCACGCCCTGCTCCCAGCAGCCCTCAGTCAGGCCACGAAGAGCAAGAAGCAGCCAGGTAAGATGCAGAGCCCCCCCAGCCCACCTTCAGGTACAAGCTCTCCCTCCTCTGTGAGGACAGATCTGCACGTTCCCCCCACCAGATCTGCCCGTTCTCTCCCCCCCCCCCCCCAATAGCTAGGAATCCAAAAGAGTCCAGTGGAGCCTGAGCGGTGGGTGTTGCCTTCTGACACACGTCCGGTGATGTCAGGGGGTGTGGCACATGCAAATGAGTCATGCTAATGAGCTCCTGCACCTCTCTTTCTACGAAATGACCCCTGCATTTAACAAGGCCATGGGGGCATTGCCAAGGCAGCGTCTGGCTGAGTCGATCCCAGAGGGGCCACCCACGGTGAGTTCAGAGCCGACCGACCATTCTCTGGGCCACAGCACCAACCATGGCTTCTTTGTGGCTGGCCCGGACCAACCTGATCTTCTCAGATCTCGGAAGCTAAGCAGGATTGGCCCCGGTTGGCGTTTGGGTGGGAGACCACCAAGGAAGTCCAGAGTCACTATGCTGAGGCAGGCAGTGGCAAACCACCTCTGAACATCTCTTGCCTTGAAAATCCTCTGGCGTCGCCATGAGGTGGCGCCGAGCGGATGGGAGCTGGGTGTGAGTTCCGACAGAGGGGCAGGATTGGAGGGGAGAGAGAGTGATGGGTGTTAGTCCCATGTCACCCCAGCCTGGAACGGGTGTAGCACTGACCAGTGTTCCCTCTAAGCTGAGTCAGTGTGAGCCAGCTCACAGTTTTTTAGCCTCCGGCTCACACAATACTGTCTTAGCTCAGGAAGGATGGCTCCAGAGCAAACTGATTTATGCAACAGCCAAATCGCCCACTCACAACTTTAATGCCAGGAGCTCACAAAGTAGAATTTTTGCTCACAGGACTCCACACCTTAGAGGGAACACTGGACGTGACGGCACTTTTCCACCACCAGGGATTCTGTATTTTGATTATGGGTTCACCTGCTCTGAATTCAGTAGCTTCCCTGGTGGATTGTTCAGCTATCGCCTGTAAGTTTCCTACGCTGAACTTCAAACAGAGGATAAAGGCTGTTTCTTCCCATTGGTTGACAGTCTCCGGCGCGCGCGCATGAGTCACCGTTCTTTCATTGCTCCGGGGCTGTCGTCAGAGACGCTGTATTGATTCAGCATAAAGTTCCAACGAACAACCCATTTCTGCAGGTACAGTGCAGTGTGATATCATCTCTTCTTTGTGCGCGGTGATGGCTTTCTATTAGAGACGGGTAAGAGCGGGTTTTTTTTTCCTTGCTCTGAAACCATCTTTGCCTTAATGCAGCATCTGAGTTGAGAGTCCCTTTCTTCTTCTGAGAACCAAAGCAATGAACAAAAAAGCAGCATAAACGTCCCTAAGGCGTCTGACTGTTGCTTGGTCAAAAAACTGCAACGGGTCCTGATTCGAGAACCCCCTCACCCCGCAACAAATTCCTTACAGTAAAGGCTAGATTTGAGTCCAGTTGTGCCTTAGAGGCTGGCACGGTTTGCAAGCTATGAGCTTTCGAGAAAATCAGAGCTCTCTTTGTCAGATGGGATTCGTCCAACAGAGGGAGCTTTGACTCCCAGAAGCTTATACCCCAAAAATCTATGCCTCTGAAACTTGGTGGTGGTGGGAAGTGCCATTGGGTGACAATACCAACCTTGACGGCCCTGCTCTAGGATGCTCTAGGCTGATCCTGAGAGCCAGTTTGGTGTAGTGGTTAGGAGCGCGGACTCTAATCTGGGAGAACCGGGTTCGATTCCCCACTCCTACACATGCAGCTGCTGCGTGTGATGTTGGGTCAGTCACAAGTTCTCTCAGAGCTGTTCTCTCAAGAGCAGTTCTCTCAGCCCCACCGACCTCACAGGGTGTCTGTTGTGGGGAGGGGAAGGGAAAGGAGATTGTAAGCCGCTCTGAGACACCTTTGAGTAGTGAAGGGTGGGGTATAAATCCAACCTCCTCCTCTTCATTGAACGGGGGTTGGACTAGATGGCCTGTACGGCCTCTTCCACCTCTGTGATGCTATGATTTCAGTATAAAGCAGCTTCATATGTGTTCACGTGTGATCTGGTGAATTTCTGTTCACCTTCTGGTCTTACCGTGTGGTGAGAGCCGTGCCGACAGACAGTAATAAATAAACCCGAGGATTCCAACCTTGGAAGGCTTTTGGAGGCTTGAAAACGGCCTGGCTCTTTTCCCCTGCTGTTTAATTTACTAGCTTGTGAATGTTTAAATGCAGCGAAAAGTGGGAAGGTAAGAACGCCTTGGGATTCCAGTGCTAATGGGTCTGCCTCCCTCTCTCTTAGCCTGCTATAAGAGGCAGAAACCCTGGTGAAACTTGGAGGGAGCTGTTGTGTCCGTCTTCAAGTTTTCCTCCGGGGAGATGCACGCGCCGAAGCGACCGGCCGACAGCTTGAGTTACAGGGAGCATTTTGGCATCTCTCTTCATCTCTTTTTTTCCCCGTGGAGCAAGGCGAGCGCCGAGCAGAAGCCGCCGCGGCCTCCACGCCCTCTTTTTTCCTATGGCGTTGCTTGAGAAGTCAGCACGGCAAATGAAGTAGCAATGTGCATGTATTAATGAGGGGTATAATAGGCTTCAGCAGAACCGTCCGATAAGACATGTTAATCTTGTATATTAAATAGCCCTACAACAATGAACCTTATAATGAGGCTGTTATTAAATCTTTCCTTGGCTGGCGCTGGCTCAGGACAACCAACGCACCTTGGTTTGGTACAGCTAAGGCACGTTTCCAGAAAGCGAAGCACGGGGATGGCCTGTGTTTGGAACACACGAGGGACGTTCAGGGCTTTTTCTGCGTCTGCATTCATGCACGTGATTCCATTTGGAAGCTAGCCCAGTGCATAGTTCTTGTGGCCCTTTGTTACATGCCCAGGGAAAGGCTGATCGCCACTTTGGGGCCAGGAAGCCATTTTTCTCCAGGCCAGTTTGGCCGGGGATCCTGGAGGGTTTTTGTCATCTTCTGGGTGCGGAACAAGGGTCACTGGGTGTGTGTGGGGAGAGGTATTTGTGACTCCCGCATTTTATTTATTTATTTATTTATTTATTTATTT